>NC_041221.1:3039438-3041474 GCF_002837175.3 Physeter macrocephalus
TGTATATATGTGCCACATCTTCTTTATCCATTCATCTGTCGATGGAAACTTAGGTTGCTTCCATGTCCAGGATATTGTAAATAGAGCTGCAATGAACATCGTGGTACATGACTCTTTTTGCATTATGGTTTTCTCAAGATATATGCCTAGTAGTGGGATTGCTGGGTCGTATGGTAGTTCTATTTTTATTTTTTTGAGGAACCTCCATACTGTTCTCCATAGTGGCTGTATCAATTTACATTCCCATCAACTCTGCAAGAGGGTTCCCTTTTCTCCACACCCTCTCCAGCATTTATCGTTTGTAGATTTTTTGATGATGGCCATTCTGACCGGTGTGAGGTGATACCTCACTGTAGTTTTGATTTGCATTTCTCTAATGATTAGTGATGTTGAGCATCCTTTCATGTGTTTGTTGGCAATCTGTATATCTTCTTTGGAGAAATGTCTATTTAGGTCTTTTGGCAGGCGGATTCTTAAGCACTGTGCCACAAGGGAAGCCCCTGACTGTTTTTTAAGTGGGCAAAAAACTTGAGAAGATACTTCACCCAAAAAGATGGCAAATAAACACATGAAAAAATGCTCATATCATTAGTCATTAGGGAAATCCAAATTAAAACGACACTGAGATATTACTACATACTTATTACAATGGCTAAAATTAAGAAGACTGGCCAAACTAAGTACTGATGAGCTGTATATTAAACTCTCATATACTGCTGGTGGGAATATAAAATGGTGCAAACACTTTGCAACAGTTTGGCGGTTTCTTACCTACCGGGCATCCCACTCTTGGTATTCAACCCAAAGAAATGTAAGCAGATGGAGGGTGGTGTCAAGATGGCGGACTAGGAGGATGTGGAATTCGTGTCTCCACACAACTAGGGCACCTATCAGGCACCGGTGGCGGACCACGGACACCTAAGGGGACAGGAGGAACCCCCAGCGACCGGGTAGGACGTGGGGCGAGTGAAGGGGGAGAAGTGGAGGCGGGACGGGACTGGCTTCCCTGAGGGGCGGCTGGGGGAGGGGAAGGGATCCCACGCCCGAAGGGGGAAACTGGCGGACCATTGGAAGGGCAGAGGATCAAAAGGGAGGGTGGTCAGGTTTCCCTGCCCACTCGGGCCCCCGGGAGCCTGCTGAGATCCCGGGCCTGATCCTCTGCCCACCGAGGCCCCCTCCAGCCGTGAGCGTCCTGAGGGAGTGGGAGGGAGGGAAGGGAGAGCAAAAGCAAAGGCTGGACCTCCGGGACCAACACCCCTGAGGGGTGGCTGGTAGAGGGGAGGACGTCCTACATCCAGCGGGACCCACCCATGGTTAGGGGTCCAGCAGGGACGGTGGGGGAGGGGCGCAGGGGAACAGAAGGGAACGGGGCCAGCGCTTTCCCTGTTCACTTAGGCACCGGGGAGCCTGCTGGGCTCCCGGGCCTACTCCTCTGCCCTCGGAGCCTCCCTCCCGCAGTGCAGACCCCAAGCCCCGCCCCTACACCCCCACGCGGGGCCCCACCTCTACACCCGGAGACCCCCTCTGAAACCCCCTCCGAGACCCCCTCCAACCGCACAGGGCCTAAACCCCACCCACACACCCTCAACCAGGGCCTTACCTCCAAACTCTAGAACCCCACACTCCAGAGGCCCTCCTTTGGACATTCTGCCCCTCCCCTTCTGCACAGGTCCTAAGCAGAGGCCCCGCCCCATGCTTGAATGTCGTCCAGCCTAGGCCCCACACTCAAGGCCTTTTCTGGTTGCGTGGATCCTGAGCGTAGGCCCCCGCCCCTGCCTAAGGTCCACCCCCGCCTAAACTCCACCCCCAGAGCCAAGGCTTTTTTTTTTTTTTTTTTTTCCCCTCTTTAAGATTCAGGTCTGTTTTACCTTGTTGATTCGTTGTTGTTGATTCATTTATATTTTTATTTTTTCTAATAAATCTTTTATTTTTCTAATTTTATTTTATTCTTTTTTTTTGTGTGTGTGTGTGTGTGTGTGGTACGCAGGCCTCTCACTGTTGTGGCCTCTCCCGTTGCGGAGCACAGGCTCTCGGCG
>NC_041221.1:3041484-3045277 GCF_002837175.3 Physeter macrocephalus
CTCACTGTTGTGGCCTCTCCCGTTGCGGAGCACAGGCTCCGGACGCGCAGGCTCAGCGGCCATGGCCCATGGGCCCAGCCGCTCCACGGCATGTGGGATCCTCCCGGACCGGGGCACGAACCCGTGTCCCCTGCATCGGCAGGCGGACTCCCAACCACTGCGCCACCAGGGAAGCCCCTATTTTATTCTTTAACTTTGTTATTGTTCTCTCCTTTTGGCTTGTTCCCCCACCCCCCACCGCCTGTTTTTTTTCTTTCTTCTTTCTGTGTGGCTTTATTTTACCTTGCTGCAGTTCTTTCAATTATATTTTGATTTTTCCTAATATATTTTTTATCTTTCTAATTTTATTTTGTTTTGTACTCTTTGTTATTGTACTGCTCCCTTTTTTCTTTCTTTTTTTTTCTTTGCCATGCCACACGACTTGCAGGATCTTGATTCCCAGGCTGGAGGTCAGGCCCGAGCTCCTGTGGTGGGAGCTCTGAGTCCCAACTGCTGGACTAACAGAGAACCTCACACCCCAGGGGATATTAATCGGAGTGAGGCCACCCGGAGGTCCTCATGTCAGCCCAAGATGCGGCTCTGTCCAACTGCCTGCCAACTCCAGTGCTGGATGACTCAGGCCAAACAACCAGTAGGACAGGAATACAGCCCCACACATAAAAAAAAAAAAAATATGTCACAGATGAAGGAGCAAGGTAAAAACCTACAAGACCAAATAAATGAAGACGAAATAGGCAAACTACCTGAAAAATAATTCAGAGTAATGATAGTAAAAAATACAAGAAACATTTAACAAGGATCTAGAGGAACTAAAGAGCAAACAAACAGTGATGAACAACACAATAACTGAAATTAAAAATACTCTAGAAGGAATCAATAGCAGAATAACTGAGGCAGAAGAATGGATAAATGAGCTGGAAGAAAAAATGGTGGAAATAACTGCCAGGGAGCAGAATAAAGAAGAAAGAATGAAAAGAATTGAGGACAGTCTCAGAGACTTCTGGGACAACATTAAACGCACCAACATTAGGCTTATAGGGGTCCCAGAAGAAGAAGAGAAATAGAAACGGTGTGAGAAAATATTTGAAGACATTATAGTCAAAAACTTCCCTAACATGGGAAAGGAAAGAGTCAATTAAGTCCAGGAAGCACAGAGAGTCCCATACAGGATAAACCCAAAGAGAAACACACTGAGACACATATTAATCAAACTATCAAAAATTAAATACAAAGAAAAATATTAAAAACAGCAAGGGAAAAGCCACAAATAACATAAAAGGGAATCCCCATAAGGTTAACAGCTGATCTTTCAGCAGAAACTCTGCAAGCCAGAAGGAGTGGCAGGACATATTTAAAGTGATGAAAGGGAGAAAACTACAACCAAGATTACTCTACCCAGCAAGGATCTCATTCAGATTCGATGGAGAAATCAAAAGCTTTACAGACAACCACCAAACGAGCTTTAAAACAAATGCTAAAGGAACTTCTTGAAGCAGGAAACAAGAGACGAAAAAGACCTACAAAAACAAACCCAAATCAATTAAGAAAATGGTAATAGGAACATACATATTGATAATCACCTTGAGTGTAAATGGATTAAATGCCCCAACCAAAAGACACAGACTGGCTGAATGGATACAAAAACAAGACCCGTATATATGCTGTCTACAAGCAACCCACTTCATACCTAGGGACACCTACAGACTGAAAGTGAGGGGATTGAAAAAGATATTCCATGCAAATGGAAATTACAAGAAAGCTGGAGTAGCAATACTCATATCAGGTAAAATAGATTTTAAAATAACGGCTGTTACAAGAGATAAGGAAGGACACTACATAATGATCAAAGGATCAATCCAAGAATAAAACATAACAATTATAAATATTTATGCACCCAGCATAGGAGCACCTCAATACATAAGGCGAATGCTAAGAGCCATAAAAGGAGAAATTGGCCATAACACAATAATAGTAGGGGACTTTAACATCCCACTTGCACCAATAGACAGATTATCCAGACAGAAAATAAGTAAGGAAAAACAAGCTTTAAATGACACAATAGACCAGATAGACTTAATTGATATTTTTAGGACATTCCACCCGAAAGCAGAAGAATACACTTTCTTCTCAAGTGCACATGGAACATTCTCCAGAATAGATCACATTCTGGGTCACAAATCAAACCTTGGAAAATTTAAGAAAATTGAAATCTTTTCAAGCATCTTTTCTGACCACAATGCTATGAGATTAGAAATCAATTACAGGAAAAAGAACAGTAAAAAACACAAATACATGGAGGCTAAACAGTGTGCTGCTAAATAACCAAGAGATCACTGAAGAAATCAAAGAGGAAATAAAAAAATACCTAAAAATAATGACAATGAAAACACAATGATCCAAAACCTACGGGACGAAGCAAAAGCAGTTCTAAGAGAGAAGTTCATAGCAATTCAAGCTCACCTCAAGAAACAAGAAAAATCTCGAATAAACGATGTAACCTTAAACCTAACGCAACTAGAAAAAAGAACAAAGAAAACCTAAAATTAGTAGAAGGAAAGAAATCATAAAGATCAGAGCAGAAATAAATGAAATAGAAACAAAGAAAACAATAACAAAGATCAGTAAAACTAAAAGCTGGTTCTCTGAGAAGATAAACAAAATTTATAAACCTTTAGCCAGACTCATCAAGGAAAAAAAGGGAGAGGACTCAAATCAATAAAATTAGAAATGAAAAAGGAGAGATAACAACTGACACCATAGAAATACAAAAGATCATAAGAGACTTATACAAGCAACTATATGCCAATAAAATGGACAACCTGGAAGAAATGGACAAATTCTTGGAAAAGTACAACCTTCCAAGATTGAACCAGGAAGAATTAGAAAATGTAAACAGACCAATCACAGGTAATGAAATTGAAAGTGTAATTTAAAATATTCCAACAAATGGAAGCCCAGGACCAGACGGCTTCACAGACGAATTCTATCAAACATTTAGAGAAGAGTTAACACCTATCCTTCTCAAACTCTTTCAAAAAAATTGCGGAGTGAGGAACACTCCCACACTCGTTCTACAAGGCCACCATCACCCTGTTACTAAAACTAGACAAAGATATCACAAAAAAAGAAAATTATAGACCAATATCACTGATGAACATAGGCACAACAATCCTCAACAAAATACTAGCAGATAGAATCCAACAATACATTAAAAGGATCATACACCATGATCAAGTGGGATTTATCCCAGGGATGCAAGGAGTCTTCAATATACGCCAATCAATCAATGTGATACACCATATTAACAAATTGAAGAATAAAAATCATATGATCATCTCAATAGATGCAGAAAACACTTTTGATGAAATTCAACACTCATTTATGATAAAAACTCTCCAGAAAGTAGGCATAGAGGGAACCTACCTCAACATAATAAAGGCCATATATGACAAACCCACAGCAAGCATCATTGTCAATGGTGAAAAACTGAAAGCATTTCCTCTCAGATCAGGAACAAGACAAGGATGTCCACTCTCATCACTATTATTCAACATAGTTTGGAAGTCCTAGCCATGGCAATCAGAGAAGAAAAAGAAATAAAAAGAATCCAAATTGGAAAAGAAGAAGTAAAACTGTCACTGTTTGGCAGTGACATGATACTATACATAGAAAATCCTAAAGATGCCATCAGAAAAGCTACTAGAACTAATCAATGAATTTGGTAAGGTTGCAGGATACAAAATTAATGCACAGAAATCTTTTGCATTCCTATACACTAACAATGAAAGATCAG
>NC_041221.1:3045287-3083951 GCF_002837175.3 Physeter macrocephalus
ACTGTTCTTTTGAATAACCCTGTGAGCCTATTTTTGAGCCTGTATTTGGTGAATCTACAGGAATGCTTTTTCTGGGATGGGAGATTATTGTAAGGATACTGGGGACAAGTATGTAGGAGGCCACAGAGTCACCTTGGAACCCAGAGATTTCAGGTCTGGATTTTCCTAAAGAAGGAGATAATCATTCTCCATGATTTAGACATCAATGAAATAACCAAGATCCTCTTACTTGACTTAGCATGTATATTTTCCACCAGAAAAAAAATCTTTGAGTTCTGCATACAGCAGGTACTTAACAAATATTTGTTCAATGAGTAAGTGAATAGGTTCAGATTTGCCACTATCCAACACTATCCAACTGCTTCCCTAGTCTTCAAGGAATAAGGCTGTCCAATTCCACAACCTAATCCCACAACCTAAGCCCATGACTACACTAAAGGCAGGGGAAGCCTCATGGAATAGCTATATCAGCCCTGAGCTCCTCACCTCCAAGATAATTTAACATAAAAGAATAGACTACTACTTTTTTAAGTCCCTGCATTTATGTCTCTGCTACCAATAGCCAAATATATCAATAGTTTCTAATCCATCCCAACATATACTACTGCTCCCATTTCACAGGTAAGCAAACCAGTTCAGAGAGATTAAGATTCTTGCAGCAAACTACACAGCTAGAAAGCATGAAGCCAGGCTTATAAACCCTGGTCTCTCACAGCAAAATCTTGTTCTTCCTAATGTGCCTACCACTGTAGTGCCCATGAATCAATAGAGCAATTAGAATTGTTATGTTTATTGTAATATGTAGTTAGAAAAAGGATTTGGTTTCAATAGATCAAAGAGAAAAGAAATTAGAAAGAGAGCCTGTGGGGAAATGTGTATGTGGAGAGTTGCCAGAAGAGAGGCCAGCCAAAAAAGGATTTAACACAATTGCTTATCAAATGGGCAAAGGACAGGACCTGCAATTCACAAGTGACGACACATAATTAGAAGACAAATGGGGAAAACATTTAATTTCTGTAGATATCAAGGAAAAGCAAATTGAAACAACAGCTTTATGCCTTCTAAAACAACAAAGAATGGCAGCACTCAGTGTTATCAATGTGCTGTGAAGGCCATACACAAATGGACCCTGGTGAAAATATAATTTAGAACACCTATTTGAAACAAATTTACCTATAATTGTCAAGAGTCATGAAGATGTTTATGCCCTTTATCTTAAAGAACATATGAGAGAAAGAAATGTATTTATACAGATAAAGATGCAAACCATAGCAATATTCAGAACAGCAACAGTTTAAAATTAAGTGCCCACAAACAAGAGGATGTTTGTGTTATATGGTGGAGTATTACAATGTTAGCTCAGTCTATCACCTCTGGTCTGGACCACTGCAATAGACTTGTTTCTTGCCGACAGCACTGTCCTCCAATCCAGGCTCCACTCTGCCACCAGATGGGTCTAATGAGTATGGCACTCCTATCGCCAGCCTGGTGGAGTTCCAAGTTCTGAGACAGGCCCCCAGGGCTTCTGCGAGCTTTGTTCCACCTGCCTGTCCAACTTCATTCCTTGCACCTGCCCCACCTGCAGGCCTGTGTTCCCAGTGTATTAAATACAATATAAACACATTCATTTCCTGAATAAACATCTATAACCCAATGTCCTTGCTTATGTTGTAGCCTCTGCCTGGAATATCCTTCCTTCATTTCCACTTGGTAAAATCCTTCACATCCTTCACAACCCAGCTGAGAAGGTTAGCTGGGCTTTACTCATGCATCTTTAGAATTAGCGGGTCTGTATCTGTGCAAGAGATGCCAGTTTGCCTTCAAGACTGAGCTTACTTACTGCCTCTTTGTAAATAATTTCTTAATTTTCTACACCTTCATTCCCAGGTGAAATCAACCATGCTTTCCTTGGGACCTCCAATGAATGGTCTATCATGGTTATATGGATGTTTATCATGGTATCTGTTATTCCTCATTGCATGTATTTTTGTATATGTCTCTATTAAACTCCTTGAGGTCATGGGCACATCACCATAGCCAATCATATCAGCATCTTATTCACTATCATTTACTTAATGCTTACTCTATGCCAAGAACTGTGCCATGCATTTTGCATTTTATCTCCATATCTCATTAAAATTTTACAACTCTGATAAAGTATGTTGTTAATGTCTCAGTTTAAAATATGTGGAAACTGAGGCTCAAAGAAGTTGAGTAACTTGCCCAAGGCACAAAGTGAGCAAATGGCATAGCCAAGACTTGAACCCTGGTCTAATTGATTCTGGCCATCTACCCACCATACTGTCTCATTTTCTTCCTTAATATAGTAGCTGAGCATCTTGTCATCATGGAGGAGCCTGAAGGTTCCCAAAGGCAGACATTGGGGCTTGTTAATGAAGACAGGCCGAACGAAGGTAAAGCCTTGACATGGAAGAAAGAACAAGCTGAGTTCTGATGATGTCACTGGAGCCCAGGATCCAATGGTGCCTGAAGCTGGCCCTGTGCTGTGGAGACCTCAGCTTGCAGGATCTTGGTTCCGAGGCTGGAGGTCAGGCCCGAGCTCCTGCGGTAGGAGCGCCGAGTCCAAACTTCAGGACTAACAGAGAACCTCAGACCCCAGGAAATATTAATTGAAGTGAGGTTTACCAGAGGTCATCACCTTGGCACCAAGACCTGGCTCTACCCAACTGCCTGCAAACTCCAGTGCTGGATACCTCAGGCCAAACAACCAGTAAGACAGGAATAATACAGCCCCACCCATCAAAAAAAAAAGAAAAGACAAAAAACTATGTTACAGACAAGGAACAAGGTAAAAACTTACAAGACCAAATAAATGAAGACAAAATAGGCAACCTACCTGAAAAAGAATCCAGAGTAATGATAGTAAAGACGATCCAAAATCTCAGAAACAGAATGGAGAAAATACAAGAAATGTTTAACAAGGACCTAGAAGAACTGAAGAGCAAACAAACTGTGATGAACAACACAATACCTGAAATTTAAAATACGCTAGAAGGAATCAATAGCAGAATAACTGAGGCAGAAAAACGGATAAGTGAGCTGGAAGATAAAATGGTGGAAATAACTGCTGGGGAGCAGAATAAAGAAAAAAGAATGAAAAGAATTTGAGGACAGTCTCAGAGACCCCTGAGACAACATTAAACACACCAATATTCGAATTATAATGGTCCCAGAAGAAGAGGAAAAGAAAGGGTCTGAGAAAATATTTGAAGAGATTATAGTCGAAAACTTCCCTAACATGGGAAAGGATATAGTCAATCAAGTAGAGGAAGTGCAGAGAGTCCCATACAGAAGAAACCCAAAGAGAAACACACCAAGACACATATTACTCAAGATAGCAAGAATTAAATACAAAGAAAAAATATTAAAAGCAGCAAGAGAAAAGCAACAAATAACATACAAGGGAATCCCCATAAGGTTAATGGCGGGTCTTTCAGCAGAAACTCTGCAAGCCAGAAAGGAGTGGCAGGACATATTTAAAGTGATGCAAGGGAAAAACCTACAACCAAGATTACTCTACCCAGCAAAGATCTCATTTTGGATTCGGCAGAGAAATCAAAAGCTTTTACAGACAAGCCAAAGCTACGAGAATTCATCACCACCAAACGAGCTTTAAAACAAATGCTAAAGGAACTTCTTGAAGCAGGAAACAAGAGACGAAAAAGACCTACAAAAACAAACCCAAATCAATTAAGAAAATGGTAATAGGAACATACATATTGATAATCACCTTGAGTGTAAATGGATTAAATGCCCCAACCAAAAGACACAGACTGGCTGAATGGATACAAAAACAAGACCCGTATATATGCTGTCTACAAGCAACCCACTTCATACCTAGGGACACCTACAGACTGAAAGTGAGGGGATTGAAAAAGATATTCCATGCAAATGGAAATTACAAGAAAGCTGGAGTAGCAATACTCATATCAGGTAAAATAGATTTTAAAATAACGGCTGTTACAAGAGATAAGGAAGGACACTACATAATGATCAAAGGATCAATCCAAGAATAAAACATAACAATTATAAATATTTATGCACCCAGCATAGGAGCACCTCAATACATAAGGCGAATGCTAAGAGCCATAAAAGGAGAAATTGGCCATAACACAATAATAGTAGGGGACTTTAACATCCCACTTGCACCAATAGACAGATTATCCAGACAGAAAATAAGTAAGGAAAAACAAGCTTTAAATGACACAATAGACCAGATAGACTTAATTGATATTTTTAGGACATTCCACCCGAAAGCAGAAGAATACACTTTCTTCTCAAGTGCACATGGAACATTCTCCAGAATAGATCACATTCTGGGTCACAAATCAAACCTTGGAAAATTTAAGAAAATTGAAATCTTTTCAAGCATCTTTTCTGACCACAATGCTATGAGATTAGAAATCAATTACAGGAAAAAGAACAGTAAAAAACACAAATACATGGAGGCTAAACAGTGTGCTGCTAAATAACCAAGAGATCACTGAAGAAATCAAAGAGGAAATAAAAAAATACCTAAAAATAATGACAATGAAAACACAATGATCCAAAACCTACGGGACGAAGCAAAAGCAGTTCTAAGAGAGAAGTTCATAGCAATTCAAGCTCACCTCAAGAAACAAGAAAAATCTCGAATAAACGATGTAACCTTAAACCTAACGCAACTAGAAAAAAGAACAAAGAAAACCTAAAATTAGTAGAAGGAAAGAAATCATAAAGATCAGAGCAGAAATAAATGAAATAGAAACAAAGAAAACAATAACAAAGATCAGTAAAACTAAAAGCTGGTTCTCTGAGAAGATAAACAAAATTTATAAACCTTTAGCCAGACTCATCAAGGAAAAAAAGGGAGAGGACTCAAATCAATAAAATTAGAAATGAAAAAGGAGAGATAACAACTGACACCATAGAAATACAAAAGATCATAAGAGACTTATACAAGCAACTATATGCCAATAAAATGGACAACCTGGAAGAAATGGACAAATTCTTGGAAAAGTACAACCTTCCAAGATTGAACCAGGAAGAATTAGAAAATGTAAACAGACCAATCACAGGTAATGAAATTGAAACTGTAATTTAAAATATTCCAACAAATGGAAGCCCAGGACCAGACGGCTTCACAGACGAATTCTATCAAACATTTAGAGAAGAGTTAACACCTATCCTTCTCAAACTCTTTCAAAAAAATTGCGGAGTGAGGAACACTCCCACACTCGTTCTACAAGGCCACCATCACCCTGTTACTAAAACTAGACAAAGATATCACAAAAAAAGAAAATTATAGACCAATATCACTGATGAACATAGGCACAACAATCCTCAACAAAATACTAGCAGATAGAATCCAACAATACATTAAAAGGATCATACACCATGATCAAGTGGGATTTATCCCAGGGATGCAAGGAGTCTTCAATATACGCCAATCAATCAATGTGATACACCATATTAACAAATTGAAGAATAAAAATCATATGATCATCTCAATAGATGCAGAAAACACTTTTGATGAAATTCAACACTCATTTATGATAAAAACTCTCCAGAAAGTAGGCATAGAGGGAACCTACCTCAACATAATAAAGGCCATATATGACAAACCCACAGCAAGCATCATTGTCAATGGTGAAAAACTGAAAGCATTTCCTCTCAGATCAGGAACAAGACAAGGATGTCCACTCTCATCACTATTATTCAACATAGTTTGGAAGTCCTAGCCATGGCAATCAGAGAAGAAAAAGAAATAAAAAGAATCCAAATTGGAAAAGAAGAAGTAAAACTGTCACTGTTTGGCAGTGACATGATACTATACATAGAAAATCCTAAAGATGCCATCAGAAAAGCTACTAGAACTAATCAATGAATTTGGTAAGGTTGCAGGATACAAAATTAATGCACAGAAATCTCTTGCATTCCTATACACTAACAATGAAAGATCAGAAAGAGAAATTAAGGAAACACTCCCATTTACCATTGCAACAAAAAGAATAAAATATTACCATCACAACAAAAAGAATAAAATACCTAGGAATAAACCTACCTAAGTAGACAAAAGACCTGTACTCAGAAAACTATAAAACACTGATGAAAGAAATCAAAGATAACATAAACAGGTGGAGAGATATACCATGCTCCTGGATTGGAAGAATCAATACTGTGAAAATGACTATACTACCCAAAGCAATCTACAGGTTCAGTGAAATCCCTATCAAATTACCAGTGGCAATGAGCTGATTCACTTTGTTATAAAGCAGAAACTAACACACCTCTGTAAAGCAATTATACTCCAATAAAGATGTTAAAAGAAAATAAAATACAAAACAAAATTCCAGTGGCATCTTTCACAGAACTAGAACAAGAAATTTTACAATTTGTATGGAAACACAAAGGATCCTGAATAGCCAAAGCAATCTTGAGAAAGAAAAACGGATCTGGAGGAATCAGGCTCCCTGACTTCAGACTATACTACAAAGCTACAGTAAACAAGACAGTATCGTACTGGCACAAAAACAGAAATATAGATCAATGGAACAAGACAGAAAGCCCAGAGATAAACCCACGCACGCATGGTCACCTTATCTTTGACAAAGGAGGCAAGAATATACCATGGAGAAAAGACAGCTTCTTCAATAAGTGGTGCTGGGAAAAATGGACAGCTACATGTAAAAGAAAGAAATTAGAACACACCCTAACACCACACACACAAAATAAACTCAAAATGGATTAAAGATCTAAATGTAAGGCCAGACACTATAAAAGTCTTAGAGGAAAACATAGGCAGAAAACTCTATGACATAAATCACAGCAAGAGCCTTTTTGACTCACTTCCTAGAGCAAGGGAAATAAAAACTAAAGTAAACAAATGGGACCTAATGAATCTTAAAAGCTTTTGCACAGCAAAGGAAACCATAAACAAGACGAAAAGACAACCTTCAGAATGGGAGAAAATAATTTCCAATGAAGCAAAAAAAATCTACAAACAATAAATGCTGGAGAGGGTGTGGAGAAAAGGGAACTCTCTTGCAGAGTTGTTGGGAATGTAAATTGATACAGCCACTATGGAGAACAGTATGGAGGTTCTTTAAAAAAATAAAATAGAACTACCATACCACCCAGCAATCTCACTACTGGGCATATACTCTGAGAAAACCATAATTCAAAAAGAGTCATGTACCACGATGTTCATTGCAGCTCTATTTACAATAGTCAGGACATGGAAGCAACCTAAATGTCCATCAACAGATGATTGGGTAAAGAAGATGTGGCACATATATAAAACGGAATATTACTCAGCCATAAAAAAGAATGAAATTGAGTTATTTGTAGTGCAGTGGATGGACCTAGAATCTGTCATACAGAGTGAAGTAAGTCAGAAAGAGAAAACCAAATACGCATATATATGGAATTTTAAAAAGTGGTACTGATGAACCTAGTGGCAGGGCAGGAATAAAGATGCAGGTGTAGAGAATGGACTTGAGGGCCTGGGGGGGAAGAGGAAGCTGGGATGTAGTGAGAGAGTAGCATTGATGTATATACACTACCAAATGTAAAATGGATGGTTAGTGGGAAGCTGCTGCATAGCACAGGGAGATCAGCTTGGTGCTTTGTGATGACCTAGGGGGTGGGGTAGGGAGGGTGGGAGGGAGGCTCAAGAGGGAGGGGATATGGGGATAGATGTATAGATATAGTTGATTCACTTTGTTGTACAGCAGAAACTAACACAACATTGTAAAGCATTTATACTCCAATAAAGATGTGGAAAAAAAAAAAGAAATGCAAGCAGATGTCCATACAAAGATTTAACCATGAATATTCATATGAGCTGTATGTGTAATTTCCCAAAACTGGAAACAAGTTTTGATTGTGGAAATAATTGAAATGTCCATGAACAGATTAATGGATAAAAGTGTGGTATACAACTAGAGAAAAGCCCGGGCACAGCAATGACGACCCAACACAGCCAAAAAAAAAAAAAAATAAGTGGTATAACCATACAGTGGAATACTACTGCCCAATAAAAAGAAAGGAAGTATAATTGATACATGCAACAACACGGGTGAATCGCTGTTATGAGTGATGGAAGCCAGACAGGAAAAGTACATACTATATGGTTCTAATTTTTATAAAATTCTAAAAAAGCAAATTTATCTATAGTGACAGAAAGCTGCTTAATAGTTTGAGTAGGGTGGGTAGGAATGAGAGGGAGGGATTACAAAGAGGCAGAAGGAAACTTTTGGAGGTGATGGATATGTTGATTATCCATTACTGATTGTGGTGATGGTTTCATGCATGTATATATATGTCAACGCTTTCCAAATTTCACACTTTAAATACATGTAGTATACTGTATTCAATTATAATTCAATAAATTCTATCTTTAGGAAATAATCATAGATACCACAAAAATGTATTTATAAGGATGTTCACTGCTGAAATATTTACAGTATCATAAAAATTCAGAGGCAGATTAAATGTACCATAATAGGAGTAGGTAAAGTAAGTTGTTGTTCTACATAATAAAAATAAGTATAACACATTTATGTAATATGAGATTTGTGATGGATTTTTACTGACCTGGGGAAAGGCACACAATGTTAACAAAGGAAAGCAGGATATAAAACCTTGAAGTATAATCACAATTTAAATATCCTCTCCCCCTCACGCCCACCTATAGATAAAATTCCTGAAGGAGATGCACTAAAATTGTCTCTGGGTAGCAATATTGCAGATGGTTTTTTCTTTCCTGTTTATTCTTTTACCCCCATATTTTCCTAACTTTTTACAATAACCACAATTAACTGTTTTACCCCCAAAAGAATACCTTTTTAAAAGACAGTTACCCAGATTGGTGAAAATACTGATTCATTAATCATCAGCTACTAGATGTCTGCTCTTGCATGGTACTGGTCTCCTGCTTGTTCATATGTCCACACATTTGTCTGTTGTATGTTTAGTTTTGGTCGCAACTCTTTGTTCCCTCCCTGGAGGTGGAGTATATAGACAGACTCAGCCATGCGACTTGCTGTAGCTAGTGGAATGTGAGCAGACAAGATTGAGGCCACTTCAGAGCAGAAGCTTTAGATGCAATTGTGTGGTTTGGCTTGGCCACTGGTGCTCCTGCCTTCTGCAAGAGAACAGCATGAAGCATGGGACCGTTTCTCCATTCTGGGTCCCAGAGTGAGAAGACATGTGAAGCAAACCTGAAGTCATCCTGCCTGAACTGCAGCCCTCCTATAACAGGAGTGAGAAATAAAGGTTTGATGCTGGAAGCCTCTGAAATTTGGGAGATTGTTTGTTATCCAGCAAAAGCTGACCGCTTCATATTGTCTATATAGATTGTAAGCTCTCAGACAGCAGGGACCAAAGTATAGCATAGCATAGCAGTGTGTGTGCCACAAAATCTAGAATCCAAGTCAAGAGTCTCTGATGCCTTAAACTCCACATGATGGGGTAGAGATATGTGGACGAGGGGTAAGGGCTTAGGCGGGGTGTAGCAATACTTAAAGATGCCTCTAAAAGGGAGAAGGAAAAAGAAAAGAGAGAAAGAAACAAAAATTTTGGAAATGGGGTCATGGGATGACAGAATGAAGTGAGATTGTAGAGATGGAAAGAAGTGGGTGAAGATGAAGAGGAAAGGGAGATACATATAATCAAAAAGTGGTCAAGAAATTCTTTCCATCTCGGCCACCACAGGTATTCTTTCTCTTCTTAAAAGTGGTGCTGGGATCATTTCCTCCTCAAATGCACCTTTCACCTCATTTTCTCAGCCAGAAAGTGGAAAATGCTCCAATGTAGGTTTTGATGAAAGTGTCTGCTGTCCTAGCTGCTCAGGGTACCACGGGACCTATATTTCTTTTCTCTCCAAATGAGAGCTTCCTTTTAGGTTCTCTTGTGTACAGTGCTTTTTCTGGGTACTTGCCTCTGAGTTTTCCTTTTTTCTTAACCTGCAGGTCTCCAGTTCAGGTCTACTCTGTGTACTTAACTTCTCCCAGGAAGATATCACATCTTCCTCTTCATACATGGCACCTGTCCGCCTTTCTTGGAGGACAGGATTATTTGATGTTGAGTGCTCAAGAAACTTCACTGAACATTGAGATGTAGTTGGCAAGAATTTAAATTTTCGTGTTTAATAACCAGCTCATCTTTTTTAATACCTAAAGACTTTTCTTTTCCAAAAGAAAAAAAAATCCTAATTATGCACAAAAGAAATTCACTGGGAATTAAATTGAAAAAAAGGTAAAGATGTTAACTCTGCTTTAAAAAAATAATTCAAATTAGAAACACTAATTATAGGAACTCCTTTATATAACATGAAACCTCAGTTCTCTGAGGCATGGGAAAGAGGGATGGTTGTAAAGCAGACTCGAAGTGAACAAAGTTTCTGATTTATGGGGGAATTTGTGTGAATGAGGAATAAGATTTCCCTTGAGGAAGTACTGCCCCATTCTGCTGATACTCTGTATGATTTTTTCTGGGGAGACCAAAGGATATAGAAGGACCAACATTTAATTCTGAAATCAGGATCTAAGGGTTCACCATCTTGGACTTACAAAACCAGGAAGGAAGGAAGCCAGAATATTTCAGTGGTCCCTCTGGTCAGATCAGGACCACGCGGTGAGTGAGTGATGAAGCTGGGATTTCTAACTGGGTATGACTCACCCAAAGCTTTTGCTGTTTTCACTTCTCCCCAAGGACAGGCGAGGATCACGATCAGGATCTGAGGGCTGTGTTTTCTGACCCTTTATCAAGGTTTTATTTGCCAGTCATCAGACCACAGAGTAACGCCAAGATGTTAAATGGTGTTTTTCAAACTCTGGGTTGTGTCCCGTTATTGGGTCATGAAATCAAATTTTAGAGCATCTCACCACGTATTTTTGAAAAACAGAACAGAATACAAAATAACAGACCGCACTGGATGCATACAGAAAGAGTGTTGTGGACTGAACTGTGTCCCTCCAAAATTCATGTGTTGAAGTCCTAACCCCCAGCACTTCAGAAAGTGAGTATATTCAGAGACTGAGTGTATTTTTTTTTTTTTTTTGGCCGCACAGCATGTGGGATCATAGCTCCCCGACCAGGGATGGAACCCATGCCCCAGGCAGTAGAAGCGTAGAGTCTTAACCATTGGACCACCAGGGAAGTCCTGGAGATAGTCTTTAAAGTGGTAATTAAGATAACACACCACTATTAGAGTGTGTCCTAATCCAATATTTGGGTATACTTAAAAGAAGGAGATTAGGACACAGACATACAGAGGGACGATCATGTGAGGACCCAGCAAGAAGACAGCCATATACAAGCCGGGAGAGAGGCCTCAGAAGAAACCAACTCTGTCAACATCTTGATCTTAACTTCTAGGCTCCAGAACTGTGGAGAAAATAAATTTCTGTTGTTTAAACCACCCAGTCTGTGGAACTTTGTTATGGCAGACCTAACAAATTAATACAAGGGTTAAGAATTATTTTGTGGTATTTTAATTCCAGTCACCCTCCCCCCGCCCCACACACAGTCACACTCTTAATATAGATTTATAGCCTAAAATTATTGAAGAACGCTGAGTTAGAATGAGGCAACATTTCCATAATCAGGGAGTCAGCCATGGAGACCATCTGCGGCCATACAGGGGAGGGCTGTCACGATAGGGCACAGACCCAGTGCCCAAGCAAGCAAAGGCTGCCTGGATCCTCACGAGCAAGAAAGAGAAGCCCTTGGCTTCGCAGAGGGAAATCTCCTACCCCCTAACTGAAATTTTACCATGGCAAAAGAATGTGTGTTAGAACAAAGCAGTGCTCTCTAAGTGTAAATTATTTACATTGATTTTTTTTTTTCCTTAAGGGAGCAACTCATCACCCTTTGAGCTCAGCCATTTGGAATTATCCCAGAAGCCTTGAAGAAAGCTGGACACTTTATAAGTCAGTAAGCTTCAATCTCACAAAATCCATGCCCAGAAGTTTACCAGCTGTGTTCACAGGAAAGCTCCTCTGGTTCTCATTCCGTCTCTCCCTTCTTATTTTAGACCCTAATAATTGAAAAATAAGTGTTATTTTAACTTTAAAACATTAAAAAGGCACTGCATTTGTTGACCAAAATCGAGAGTGGATCTTCTCCTTTGATTCAAGTCTAATTCTTGGTGATGACATCAATCAATATTTCAGGACACCTAGGATCCTCAAAGAGTCATTTTGCTTTCCCCTTATTTTCTATTCAAAAAATATAATACATCTTTTAGATATAATCAAGCAGACTTCTGTTCTGTTGGTGAGATGATTTATGTTTGCACAGGTCTGAGCAGACCAGGACCGTCCTACTTGCAGAGGACCCTACAACTGCTCAGAAGGAGGAGAAAGTGTGGGACCTTTCACAGCCTCTCTTGCTGCAAATGTGACTGACAGCAAAAACGTCCAATCACATCTCCATTGCCTGATTGGGGCAGGCCTAATGGACCCGACCCTTTCAGTTCTTTGGAACAGATCTCTTGCAAAAGGTTTGCAAGCATCCATGTATTTAATTTGTTGCAATGCTGTGAAATTTACAACTCTGAAGGAGATAACGCCCAGCTTTTATTTCTTGAATATAACACTTATGGATATTGTTTTTTTTTTCTCCCAGAAGGAAGGAGTAAAATTATAAATGGAGAGGAGGAGTAGTGCCAGGTTTTTAAAAGGGATTTTGACCAGAGATCTCCCAGAACAATCCACCAGCATTCTAGCATTCTAGTCCCACTATTCTAATTAGAAATATTTCACTCAAAGCTAGCAGTCTGGCTCCCTAGTTTACAGCAGACTGGAAGCAGCAAATAGGAAGGGCAGGTGTCATGACAAGCACAAAAATGACAGAATAATAAGGATAGCGACAATCAAAATATTAGAGGTAGACTGAAGAATTTGGAAGCCATCTCCTGGGCACACTTGGCGAAGGAACATCCCACCCAGCATAACTTAATAGCCCCTGGCTGTGTTTCAGACCAGATTGACACCACGGAGTACTCACGAAGACAAACTATGATTCCGTTGAGTAATGACAAAGATTCTCGCTTTGACCAAACTTTAGTCGGGCTCCTCTGAGGCTTCTTCTCAGCTGGGCCTCCACCTTGACCCCTCTCCCCTCAGGGTTTGCATAGCCTAGCTGTAGCAAGAATCCTGCTAAGTCAGTTTAAAGAGAATCTCTCTACTCGATATCTTGATATCACTCTTGATATGTGATCAAATTCCTCATCCCCCACCCTTGATATCTGATCCCCTTGGCTACCTTCAGCAAGAACCCCTTACTCTTGATGTCTCCTTTTATAATTTCCCATCCACTGGCCCCCTTACCCTGGCCCTTGCCTGTAACTGGCCCCCTTACCCTGGCCCTTGCCTATAAGTTCCAACCCATCTTTGCCTTCAGAGTTGAGCCCAGTCTCTCTCCCTTGTTGTGATAGTGTTGACACCTATTGCAATAACCCTAAATAAAGTCTTCCTTACTGTTTTAACAAGTGTCAGAGTGATTTGTTCTTTAACAGTCATCAAGAAGACAAGCCTTTCATAGCAGCTTGGATGTAGATGCTTCAGCTGTTTGCTGTCCTGCTCCCAGGAAGTTTAGGCACTAGCTCCTGCCCACTTTACTCTGGGGAGCCCAAAATCTGAGAGAAGGAGCTAAAATGATTACTATTTTGGTGGGTTTATACCAAAGGCAGGGGTGTGTAAGTTGCTTCCCTTCCCAGCTGAACCCCAGCCCACATCTGCTTGGCAAGTGTCTCACCCTTGTGTGGGGCTGTATCCCCAGAGTAAGGGATGCCTTTTTCTAACCTTTACAGGGCCCCCTGTAAACTGTGTACCTGTTGGGCTCATCTTCTACCTGGAGGGTTACATTGAAACACTTGCCAGAGGTGTGGTTTGGAAAAGTAGTCTGAACACAGGTGTGGGATGGGTAACAAGGCAAAAGATAATTTTGTCCAATACATTCAGTAGCAAATCAGCTGTAACAGAAAGAAAAACAAATACGGTTGACCCTTGAACAACATGAGTTTGAACTGAGCGGGTCCACTTACACAGGGATTTTTTTTCAATAGTAAATACTACAGTACTGCATGATCCACTGGTTGGTTGAAACTGCGGAGGCCGAACTGTGGATGTGGAGAACCAAGTATATGGAGGGTTTGCTCTAAATGGAGGGTGGCGCTCCTAACCCCCATGTTGTTCAAGTTTCAACTGTCTCTGCAGGTTGAGTCTCTACTTGAGAGGCCAGTGGTTCTCCAACCTCATTGGGCACCAGAATCATGGGGGAGCAGCTTCCCAGGCCACACCCACCAGCAATTGGATTCAGTAGCACTGGGCTGGGGGCCTGGGAATCTGTGTTTTAAATAAATGCTTATGTGATTCAGATCCTTGAGGCGCACACGAATCTGCCCAAGGAAAGAATTGCTTTCATAGGCAGATGTTGGTTGTCCAAGGCAAAGTCTGCATAAAGTCTGGAAGAGGAGTTGTGAACAGTGATGGAGCTGTATCATTATATGTAATCAAATAGCAGGAATCTGGAAATTGCTGGAAGCCTGTAAGGGAAGAGGTTCTAGAAAGATGGAGAAGGCTTCTCTCATGAGAGGAGGGGCCCAGCGACTTGGTAAGAGCTAGGGCCTGAGGAGGAGATGGGCCGAGCAAAGTTCCCAGTGGTGAGAATAAACAAGGAACATTCCAGAACACTGATGTCAAATATTTAATTTTAAGTTGCTTACTATTACGGGTTATAATCCCTTTCTATTGCCTTTGAACGCTCAGTAATTCTGTTATGAAAACTGGTTTTGTGCCATTAGTCATTTGTGGCTAAAGAAGAGGCCCAGCCCAAGGGCCAGCATGGGAAGGGGGTCAAGAGCTTCAGTTACGAAAAGGAAGCAGCACAAAATCCACTTTCCGTCTCTGTGAAGTTTCCTATTTTAGGTTCCTCATATGAGTGGAATCATAAAATATTTGTCCATAGCAAACCCCAACTCAGAAGGGATGGGCCGTAAATCCTTCCCCCAAAGGCCCTAAAGCCTTGGTGTCCTACCTTTTTTGAGCAAATACCTTTATCAGTAAGGAAAAATTGTAAGCATGCCCCTCCGATATATATGTATATTTATTTTTGTCAATAATATACATGTGCTACTATACTAATATATTATCAACATTACAAAACACATATAAAAATCGAGCTTAAAAAAGGAAGAGATGGGAAATTAATACAAGAGTTCTAATAATTTACTCTCCCCTGTCTCCCTGCAACCATGGGCTAGGTTGAGTGGCCACTAGAGCACATGGGCTCCACGTCGGAAGGCCTGCTGAAGGGAAGGTGACATTTAAGTAGGAGAAGGACAGACCTTGCTGCTCTGTGGATGAGGCCTATTTAGTTGGCAGTCACCTGGGTTACTCAGCCACCCGAATTATAGGAGAACGGTAAGGAAGGAAACAAGAATCTATGCTCAGGTGAAAGGAAGGTGCTTTATGTGCTTCTCAGACTGTGGTCAGTAAATCCTCTCTCAGAGGAAAGCCATGGGAAAAGATACCTTCGTTAAAACCAGCTGTGGTCACTAATTAAAAGGGGGAGGGAAAAACCAACTTCCTCAGGGCAGTGACCTTGAAACAGTCAATTTTTGGTTGCTGAGCAGGTATTCCAGGGCTCTTGTTCAGGAATCTTTGGGTTCTCATAGAACCAAGAGGAGGATGAATGTGACTCCCTTCACCAGGGCTCTGGGCCCCAGCTCTTTTGGTGTGTGTGTGTGAAAGTAAGCTATCTACTTTTCTTTTCTTTTTTTTTTTTTTTTTTTCGGTACGCGGGCCTCTCGCTGTCGTGTCCTCTCCCGTTGCGGAGCACAGGCTCCGGACGCACAGGCTCAGCGGCCATGGCTCACGGGCCCAGCCGCTCCCCCGCGGCATGCGGGTTCCTCCCGGACCGGGGCACGAACCCGCGTCCCCTGCATCGGCAGGCGGACTCTCAACCACTGCGCCACAAGGGAAGCCCTCTACTTTTCTTAAAAGAAAATTTTTTTATTGGAGTGTCGTTGATTTACAGTGTTGTGTTAGTTTCAGGTGTACAGCAAAGTGAATCAGCTGTATATATACATATATCCACTCTTTTAAGGATTCTTTGCCCGTATAGTGGGCCCCAGCTCTTGCTTCTTCAATTTAATTTAATTTTTAAAAATTGCGGTAAAATATATAAAACATAAAATTTGCCATTTTAACCACTTTAAGGTTGCATTAGGTATATTCACGAAGTTGTGCAACGATAACTGCTATCTGGCTCCAAAACTTTTTCATCACCCCACACAGAAACTTTGTACCCATTTGTAGGAGGAGGTCATTGAGAGGATGTGACCACCAGTTGAACCATGAGCTAGACCTGGGCAATCAGAGGCATCTCACCTCCTCCCCTGTCCTCGGAAGGTACGTTCTGCCCACTGGTCTCAGCATGGGAACTACTTTGAAGGACTCAGCCTTGAAAGAGCAATGTGTTGTTGGGACCATGTGGACGGTTTATATGTGACTGAACCCTGTTAAGTCCTCTCTATAAACTTTTAAGATTCTGGCAGATGGGTGCAGAGATCTTCTCGTCTTGTAGTGGCCCAAGAAAAACCTCTTGCTTATTAAAACCGCCACCTATTGATCTGGAATGATCTGCCTCTTCCTTGGTTTCTCCCTGCCCTCTGTGTACAGGGGCCAGTTTTACCTGGGAAGCTCCTGAGATTTTGAACCACTACCATTAAGCAATAACTTTCCAATCTGTCCTCCCAACGGCCCTCGTTCACCTCTAAGAGTGGAATTGCTGGGTTATATGGTAATTATATGCTTAGATTTTGGAGAAACTACTAAACTGTTTTCCATGGTGGCCACACCAGTTTACATTTTCAACATCGATGTGTGGAGCTTCCAATTTCTCCACTTCTTACCAACACTTGTTAATTTCTGTTTTTGTTTTTATAGTCATCCTATTAAGTGTGAAGTGGTATCTCATTGTGGTTTTCATTTGCATTTCCCTCGTGACTAATGATGTTGAGCATCTTTTCATGTGCTTATTGGCCATTTGTGTATCTTCTTTTGTTCATTGTAAAATTGGGTTGTTTGTTTTGTTGTTGAGTTGTAGGAGCTCTTTATATATTCTGGATATAAAATCCTTATCAGATATAGGATTGACAAATATTTTCTCTCATTCTGTACGTCTCTTTTTGTCTTTTGATGGAAAAAATGTTTTCATTTTAATCAAGTCCAGTTTATCTATGTTTTCTTTTGTGGGTTGTGCTTTCCTGTTATATCTAAGAATCTGAGAATTGCCAAATCGAAGGTTATGAAGTTACCTCTATGTTTTCTTTTAAGACTTCTACGGTTTTAATTATTATATTTAGGTCATTGATTCCTTTTGAGTTAATTTTTGTATGTAGTATAAACTACATGTCCAACTTTATTCTTTTGCATATGAAAATCCAGGTGTCTCAGCACCATCGGTTGAAGAGACTGTTCTTTTCCCACTGAATGGTCTTGAACCCTGGTCAAGAGTCAGTTGATCCATATATGTATGGGTTTATTTCTGGACTATCAATTCTGTTCTGTCTGTCCTTATGCCAATACTACACTTTGGAGATTACTTTCTCTTTGTAGTAAGTTTTTTTTTTTTTTTTTAGCGGCCATGGCTCACGGGCCCAGCCGCTCCGCGGCATGTGGGATCTTCCCGGACCGGGGCACGAACCCGTGTCCCCTGCATCGGCAGGCGGACTCTCAACCTCTGCGCCACCAGGAAAGCCCTGTAGTAAGTTTTGAAATTGAGAAGTGTTGAGTTCTCCGACTTTGTTCTTTTTCAAGATTGCTTTGCCTATTCAGAGCTCCTCCCCAACCCTCACCAACTCTATAGGAATTTGAGAATTGTCTTTCTCATTTTTCAAAAGAAAAAGTTGTTGGAATTTTGATAGGGATTGTGTTGAATTTGTAGATCACTTTGGGTCCAGCTCTGGCTGTTTTCTGGAACTCTGAGGACTATTGAGAAGCTTCTCACCTGATTCCAGAGGGTTTAACCTTAGAACTTCTTAGCCAGGAGGCTCAGCAACTTCCCAGCACTCTGTCCATGGTGAGTTGGTGAGTCTGGAACAGTGAAGCCAGTCAGAACATTCAGTGCCTGTCTTTCCTCCTAGTACTTGCTAAGTACATCACTCAAAACACCAACACATCTCTCTCTTGCATTTGTTCCAGCCTGGAGACCACACTTTAGAACCCACTGTCTTAGTGGGTTGATGAATCAGCACCCAACTGAGGAACTGAAATTGGACCAGCTGGGTGTTCTGAGGCTAATTGAGAAGCAGACATTGAACTAACTCTGAGTTTTCCAGTAACTCTTCTCCTTACATGAATGTATTTTAGTACTTTTGTACTTAAATATATTTTGCAACCTATATACATATTGGTTAGGAATGCATTCAGTTGCATGTAACAAAAGATTTACTTTTCTCATACAATAAGAAGTCCTAACGTAGGTGGTTCCTGGCATTAGTTCAGGCATTCAAAGACTGCAGGGCTGGCATCTTGGCAGTTCTTTTTGCCTTTCACTCACAATCTCAAGATGGCTTCACCACTCCAAATATCACATTTACATTCATAACAGGAAAGGGTGGGAGGGGCACCTCAGAGCTTATATCAAGGAGACAGAAGCTTTTCTAGAAGCCCACAGAAGTCTTCCTATTATATTTTTTTGTTAGCTAGAATTGTGTCCCATGGCTCTCTGTAGTTGCAAGAGATCTGGGAATTTAGGGACCAGGATTGCCATGACTGGCTTCAACCCTGATCCATTGCTCAGAGCTGGGTACGTTACCTTCCTAAACAAAACTGGGATTCTGTGGGCAAGGAATGAGAAGGAGTGAGATATCAGTACAGTGTCTACTAGTACATGCAAATGCATAGTTGTAGTTATTTTATTATGTTTCCTTAATATTTTCTACCTCGTGTGAGCTTGTTCTCATCCCTGATATTCTAATACCAGAAGTCATCTCATCTTCTTTATTTCTCTGTTGGGCCTACACAGTGGTTTGATACATTGTGTTTACACAGTAAATAAGGGGTGATCTCACCAACAGACAAGCTGGAAAGTTACCCTCTTTAGGAGAATATGCACAAGAGAGGGCTGGAAGGTGCTGTTCCTTTTCTGTTGATGAAAGTCTGATAAGGTGAGTGTAGGGAAAGCAGGATGTGCTCATCTCGTCAGATTGTAAGCAAATTCACGCACAGTTACAGGCTCTGTGTCTTTAAGGCCATGAGTTCACACTGTCCATGATAGGCTTCCTAATTATATACTTTAAATGTTAAAAACACTTTCTTTTCTTGCCCTTTAGGGGAAAAAAAGCAATGTTTCAAAAAAAGCATCTCATCAATGATTCAATCAAAGAAATATCTTAATGAGAAGACAGATAGGAAAAAATTCCCAACATTGTATTTGGGTAGATTTTGATAGTTAATTTAGATTTCCCAATGTGAATGTAAATTAAGAGGCTAAATACTTGAAAGTCAAAAATTTCCCATATTTGAAATTAAAGTCAATGAATTGATCACATTCGCTGAATGTAGCTAGTAAAAAGTGTTAATTTATGGCTAAGTAATTAAACAGGGAGACAGATGGAGAATCAAATGAGTTTTCCTCACATCCAAATTTGCCTACTGTTTCTGATGGTGCATACTCTTACTGCTCTATATGGTGCCCTCCAGTATTGGAAGCACGTGGAGAGCTATTCATGTCAGTTTTGCTCATGCATCCCCAAAGAAAGAAAAGGGACTTAGATAAAATACAGAGCTCAGTTATGTTCTCTCCTGTTTCTCACTCATTCATCCCTCTTGCTTCCATTTCATGATGGGGAGAACAAGCACCTGCGAAAAAATGAAATTCTCTCTATTCTCCATTGTGTAATGGAAAATGCACTGGTTTAGGAATCAGAAGACCAGCTTATTCTACCTTTTTCAATAACTAGCTGTGTGACATTGGGCAACTCCCTTCTCTCTAGTCCCCAGTTGCCTCATTAGCCATTCGAGCTTGCTGTTGACTAGAATATCTCTAGAAAGTATGGCATCGTGGAGAAAGCAAGGGTTGCTCTTTTGTTCGTGGATCAACCCCATACCAGCTGAGTCATCTTGGACAAGTTACCTTGACCACAGTGTGCTATATCCAATGCTTGGTAGAGAGGACCTAGGAGTCTATGTCCCTGGGATGGCATGAAGAAATACAACTCTGTGACATAGACTTGAGCTGTCAGACACCGCTCCTCCCCCACAGACACTAACACAGAGCTGTGCAAAAGAGGGAAGCAATTCCTTTATCATTGTTTACAGAGATTCACTTTTAACCTTTCACTGGATTTTTAACCTCTCACGGAGAGCGAAGACCCAATGACCAGGTGCCAGTTAGTTTTACAGTCCATTTCATTTTCATTTTTGTGTTGTAGCCAGTTGTTTGGGATTACAAAAGTACTAAAGTCTTTTTTTTTAAAAGTTCTAAAAGATGTCCATGGTGGGTATCACTCTCTGGAAACCAGGTTGCCTTATTTTCCTCAAAGTACCTTGATTTACTTCTTTTATTTATTTATTTATTTATTTTTTAATTTTTATTTTTTTTGCGGTACGCGGGCCTCTCACTGCTGTGGCCTCTCCCGCTGCGGAGCACAGGCTCCGGACGCGCAGGCTCAGCGGGCATGGCTCACGGGCCCAGCCGGTCCATGGCATGTGGGATCCTCCCGGACCGGGGCATGAACCCGTGTCCCCCGCATCGGCAGGTGGACTCTCAACCATTGGGCCACCAGGGAAGCCCTCATTGTAGTTTTGATTTGCATTTCTCTAATGATTAATGATGTTGAGCATTCTTTCATGTGTTTGTTGGCAATCTATATATCTTCTTTGGAGAAATGTCTAACCAGGGAAGCCCGATTTACTTCTTAATGTCTTAATGTGATAGCAAATCAATATACTCTGCCCTTCCCTACCCAAGAGGTAAGAACCAGGTCCAAACTGGGCAACTTGGATTCTCCTCTCACTTAAATCTTATGCAAAATGAATTAAGAATGGGTACTGTGCATTCTTCCTTTGTCTCTCCGGTTCTGCTCCCCAGCCATCTACGCGGCTCAGTATCTTGGAAAGTTGATCCTTACAGAGTCCATCAGTGGACTTCCTTGACCTCTGGATTCCATTTGTGTTTGGCCATTGGAAGGCACTGGCGGGAGGCCAGAAGGTAGAAGAAGGGTGAACCTGGGGTCTCTTTTCATCTTCTTCCCTACCTGCCAGGCACTGTGGGCTGGCTCTTTTCCCTTTACTATTGCCTCAGCTCCATGTATCCGCCCTAGAAATTAATAATTTTTTTCCAGTTTAGTACCACCACAAGTGGCAGTCCTGTTCATTACTCTTTAAAAACTAGTATCGGTGTGAATTGAGAACTGGAAGCTCTGCAGTTGTGTGTGTGTGTGTATTTTTAAACAGCAGAATTAATTTATAACCTCTTCCTTTTCTTGGCGAACATTTTTCAATCAAAGCATTATTGTATTTAAGGTTGTCTCTTTCCTCATTCATAGTTTTTAATCCTAAAAAAAATTAGATATAATTAACATATCATAAAATTCACCCTTTTAAAGTGTACAGTTCAGTGGCTTTAGGTTTATTTACAAAATTGTGCAATCCTCTCCACTATCTAACTTCAGAACATTTCTGTCATTCCAACAAGAAATCCCATGCCCATTAAGCATTCATTCCCCATTCCTCACTGACAACCACTGATTTACTTTCTGTCTCTATGTATTTGCCTATTTTGGATACTTCATATAAATAGAATTATGGATTATGTGGTCTTTTGTGACTGGCTTCTTACACATAGCATAATACTTTCAACATTCATCCAGGTTGTAGCATGATTTAGTATTCCTTTTTATGGCCAAAAAAATATCCCATTGTATGAATATACTACATTTTGTTTATCCATTCATCAGTTGATGGACATTTTGGTTATTTCTACTTTTTGGTTATTATGAATATTAGTGCTATGAGGATTCACGCACATGTTTTTATTCAAACGTCTGTTTTCAGTTCTTTCGGGTGGATACCAAGAAGAGGAATTACTAGATCATATGGTAATTCTGTGCTTGTTTT
Source organism: Physeter macrocephalus (assembly GCF_002837175.3). NCBI lineage: Eukaryota > Metazoa > Chordata > Mammalia > Artiodactyla > Physeteridae > Physeter > Physeter macrocephalus. The sequence continues at coordinate 3,067,424 of NC_041221.1, forward strand.
TGAGGAATTATCAAACTGTTTTCCAAAGTGGCACTACCGTTTTACAATCCCATCAGCTATGTATGAGGATTCCAATTTCTCCACATCCTCACCAACACTTGTTATTGTCTGTCTTTTTTTTTGCGGTACGCGGGCCTCTCACTGCTGTGGCCTCTCCCGTTGTGGAGCACAGGCTCCGGACGCCCAGGCTCAGCGGCCATGGCTCACGGGCCCAGACGCTCCGCGGCATGTGGGATCTTCCCGGAACGGGGCCCGAACCCGTGTCCCCTGCATCGGCAGGCGGACTCTCAACCACTGCGCCACCAGGGAAGCCCTATTGTCTGTCTTTTTGATTGTAGTCATCCTGGTGGGTGTATCTCATTGTGGTTTTGATTTGCATTTCTCTCCTGACTAATACTGTTGAACATCTTTTTAGGTAGTTATTGTCCATTTTTATGTTCTCTTTGGAGAAATATCTACTCAGATAATTTGCTCACTTTTTAATTGGGTTGTCTTTTTATTGTTGAGTTGTAACATTTTTACATTGTAGGTGCAAGCCACTTATCAGATATATGAATTACAAATATTTTCTCCCATTCTGTGGATTGTCTTTTCACATTCTTGATGGTGTTCTTTGAGGCATAAAAGTTTTTCATTTTGATGAAGTCCAATTTATCTATTTTTTCTTGAGTTGCTTGTGCTTTTAGTGTCATATTTAAGACACCAATATCCTAGGAAATATTTTATATTGCAATATGTCCTCTCTCCCATGAAATTCTGAGGAACTATATTAGATATTCTAACTTTATCCTACAAGTCTCTTTTTTAAAAATATTTATTTAATTAATTTATTATTTATTTATTTATTTTGACTGCACTAAGTCTTAGTTGCGGCAAGCGGGATCTTCATTGCAGCACGTGAGATCTTTCTTAGTTGTGGCATGTCAACTTCTTAGTTGTGGCATGCAGACTCCTTAGTTGTGGCATGCATGCGGGATCTAGTTCCCCAGCCAGAAATCAAACCTGGGCCCCCTGCATTGGGAGCATGGACTCTTACCCCCTGGACCACCAGGGAAGTCCCCATCCTACAAGTCTCTTAACCACTCTTCCATCTGTTTTTCTTTCTTTCTTTCATTTCTTTTTCCAGTTTTACTGAGATATAATTGACATTCATCACTGTGTAAGTTTAAGGCATACAGCATGATGGGTTACATGATTTACATATATTGTGTAAATATTTACATATATCGATATTTAAAGATGTACAAATATTTATATATATTGATTTACATATTTTGTGAAATGATTACCACAATATATTTAACTAACATCTATCTTATCGTATGGATACAATAAAAAGAGAAAAAATGAAGAAAAAAAGGACAAAAAATTCTCTATGTGATGAGAACTCTTAGAATTTACTCTCTTAACGTCTTTCCTGTGTATCATACAGCAGTGTTAGCTATAGTCTTCATGTTGTACGTTACATCCCTAGTATTTCCTTATGTTATAACTGAAGTTTGTACCTTTTGACCACCTTCCTCTAATTCCCCCTTCCCCCACCCTCTGCCTCTGGTAACCACAAGTCTGATCCCTTTTTCTATGTGTTTGACTTTTTAATTTTAGTTTTCATGCATAAGTGAGATGATACAGTATTTGCCTTTCTCTGTCTGACTTATTTCACTCAGCATAATGCCTTCATTGCTCATCCATGTTATCTCAAATGATAGGATTTCCTCATTTTCTTGGCCAAATAATATTCTGTTATACATGTATATGTATAATTTCTTTACCCAATTTCTTTATCCATTCATCCATTGATAGACACTTAGGTTATTTCCATGTCTTGGCTACTATAAATAAGGCTGTGAACATGGGGGTGCAGACATCTTTTGGAATTAGTGTTTTCATTTCCTTTGGATATATTCCCAGAAGTGGAGTTGCTGGATCATGTGGTAGTTCTATCTTTAATTTTTTGAGAATCCTCCATACTGTGTCCCATAGTGGCTGTACTACTTTTTTTGTTTGTTTGTTTTCCTGTATTTCATTCTGAGTAATTTCACCATATCTATCTTTCATTGCATCAATTCTTTTTTTAGCTGTGTCTAACCTGCTGCTTTTCTGTTTACTGACATTTAATGTCATTTAATATATTTTGCATTTCTGGAATTTCTATTTGCTTTTTGTTTTTTTTTTTTCAAATCTCCTTGTTCTCGTTTATAGTTATCTGTTCACTTTTTAGGGTTTCATATCCCCTATTTAAGTCTTTACTTTTTTTAGGCATATTTAATTTGTATTATTTTCCAGATTCTTGATTTTAAAAATCTTAAAGTTTTAGGGTCTCTAATCCTCTTATTTATATTGCAATATTTGTCTTATGGTCCCTGTGGATTGTGTGTGTGTTTACATACATATGTATATATGAATATATGTATATATAATATATAATGTAATATATTTGTAAGTTCATCTTTAGCAAGGCTTCTATATTGTGGCAGTCTCGTGTGGCTTTCTTTGCAGAGAATCTAAGAGATCATCTTGTATTTTCTTCTCCCCTGTTTTTTTTTCCCCTGGTCCAGGACCAATTTTTTTTTTTTTTTTTTTGTGGTACGCCGGCCTCTCACTGTTGTGGCCTCTCCCGTTGTCTGGAGCACAGCCTCCGGACACCCAGGCTCAGCGGCCATGGCTCACGGGCCCAGCCACTCCGTGGCATGTGGGATCTTCCCGGATCAGGGCACGAACCCATGTCCCCTGCATCGGCAAGCGGACTCTCAACCACTGCGCCACCAGGGAAGCCCTCTAGGAGTTTTTTGAGAGGGGTTTATTTTATCTCAGCCTGTCATCTTGCCAGCACAGCTTGCCCCCTCCCATTATTGTTTTTAAAAAGTCTTTTGCTGAGAGATCACTGTTACTGGAATAATATGAGCGTCAGGCTCCTATGTCTAGCAGGCTACCCTTATGGGAAGAGAGAGAAAGAGAGAGATTTAGTAAGAGAGAGATTTAGAAAGAGAGAGACAAGTTCTCTTGTTACATTGAAAGTAGCATTTTGAGCCAGTTCTCTAAATTTATCAGTTTTTTAGAGACTTCCCAACATGCAGTCTGAACACAGGGGGTTGAATTATTGTTTTAGGACTAGTTACCCAATGTGTTAATTATTAGATTTTTACAGCCACTCCGTGGCATGTGGGATCTTCCCGGACCGGGGCACGAACATGTGTCCCCTGCATCGGCAGGCGGACTCTCAACCACTGCGCCACCAGGGAAGCCCTAGATATTTTTTATTTGTTTTTTTCCCTTCTAGTTATTAGCATCTCTTCTGTTGGCTGGATCATGGAAAAGATGTCATAGAAAACCCTTAACAAAACTATTTAATAACAATCATTAGCATCTCTGATAGAACTGTGATTGGAAAGACGTAGAAACAATTGGCTGAAATAAAATCAGAATTTTTACCATCTCTGCTCTTGTCCTCTTAGTCTGTATATAGGAATCTGACAACTAATTCTGAAACTTCCTATAAGACCATACTGTTACTATGGAAATTTTAAACTCTACTCTATGGACCTATATAGAGTTCCCCAGAGAGTCTTCAAAGAATTTGCAGGAAGCTGCTATAACAAATGACCCCCATATCTCAGTGGCTTACAACACAAAAGATTTATTTCTTGCTTATATATATATTTAATTAAATTTTTATTGGAGTATAGTTGATTTACAATGTTGTGTTAGTTTCAGGTGTACAGCAAAGCGAAGCATTCAGACATATACACATATCCACTCTATTTTTAGATTCTTTTCCCATATAGGCCATTACAGAGTATTGAGTAGAGTTCTCTGTGTTATATAGTAGGTTCTTATTAGTTATCTATTTTATATATAGTAGTGTGTATATGTCCATCCCTCAGTTTATCCCTCCTCCCTTTCACCCTTGGTAACCATAAGTTTGTTTTCTACATTTGTGACTCTATTTCTGTTTTGTAAATAAGTTAATTTGTACCATTTTTTTAGATTCCACATATGCACAATATCATATGATATTTGCCTTTGTCTGTCTGACTTACCTCCCTCAGTATGACAATTGTGAGGTCCATTATTTCTTGCTTATATTGTATGTCCATCGCACATCTTTTGTGGCTCTGTTTACATAGCCTCCTACTTCGGTACTCAAGCTGACAGAGCAGCCTCAAGCTAAAACATTGCTGGCCCATGGCAGTGGTAAAAACAGAACATGGCAAAACTTACATTGCTTCTTACAGCTTCTGCTTGGAAATGACATGTCACTGCTACAGACTTTTCACTGGCTAAAACAAGTTATATGGCTTCACCTGATGTCACTGGCACAGGGAAATATAATCTTTCCATAGGGAGGGGCAGCAAATATTTGAGAATGATCATGCAAAGTGCCATAGTATTCAGTAAACATTTGTCAATTAAACAACTCCATACAATAAATAATCACGTACTAATGCATTCTCAAATCCCAACCCTATAAGCCATTCTCTCTGAGTAGAAGTCCACGATTGTGTGCTTTTTTGAATTACGAGAAAAGCTGAAATGAGGTTAAAATAATCTTGAGATTTTTATTACTACAACTCAGTAAGAACTTCCCTCCATCACTGGGTAAAGAAACCACAATATCCATTCCCTCAACCCCACATCTATTGTGTCTTTTCAAAATATATTCTATAATATTAGAAGGAAAGATGTCTGGAACTTGTAAAGATTTAGAAGAAATTCACATCAGCAGAAAGCCAGGCTGTAAGTCCCAATGAACCGAGGAGCTTAGTCCCAGAGCCAGATTGTATAAGACGGGGCTTAAAAAGTAATCTGGAGCTATCCTATGTAAAACTCACTGTCTGCCAAGAGAAAGCCTCAAAGGGGGTTGCAGAGAATGAAGTAATGAAATGGATTCCAGACTGTCATGAGGATTTTCTTCATTCAAACAAGACCAACTTACCGAATCATGCTCTGTGTGAATCTGTGATTTCCCTCTTTCTGCAAAAAAATGAAGGAAGGCATATAGATATTCTTGCTGGAGCTGGAATACATAGAGAAAAGATGCTTATCTGTGCAAAAGGATACATCAAGGGAAGCTATGACTGGACTCTGCAGTGCAAATGGCAGAAATTAGATTCAAACTACTTTTAGAGAAAGGGAATAATACTGGTTCTCAAAGCTGAAAAGCCCAGAGATGGATTTGGCTTTAGGTATGGCTGAATCCAGAGTCTCATGTCGTACTGTGTCATCTCTGTCTCTTGTCTCTCCTTGTTTCTGTTTGGCTTCATTCTACAGGCTGGGTTACCCGCATCCAGGTTGTCCTCACCAGGGCCTTGACCTGTGCATCCCACACCTGCCTTGGCTGAGCATTCAGACATCTCTGGGGCTACGTGCAGCCGAATCAGGTCTTTAGCCTGCTGCTAGCCTGTGTCTATCCTTCCTTTGCAGCTGATCTGGGTCTCTTTGTGAGCGTCCACTGAGGTGCTCTAGCTCTCACGCTCTGCCATTTGCTGCTGGTGTCCAGCCGTCTGTCTCTTCTTCTGCAGGGCCTCAGCGTGACTTAGCATAACTCAGCCGATGCTGCTGTCTCTGTAGGCTTTCCCCACAGGTTTTTCATATGCCTGCATCATTGCCCCTGCCAGAGCACGCCCTACCACCGGGATACTTTCCCAGGCCACCACCAGTGAAATCTTTAGCAATTGAGCTGCTGCTTTGTGACCTCCCAACCCAGACAGCATCCTCTTTGCCCACCATGTGGTGGATGAGGTAGTCACAAATCCCCATCCTTCTGCCTGTATTGTCTGACCTCCCTTGGCATCACTTAAGCTTCCTCCCAGAAACAGACACTGAAATGGGCTTAAGCAGGCAAGGTTTTTATGAGGGCAGATGCCTGTGAGAAAATGGGGAAGGCGGCCAGGAAAATTCAGGAGAGCCAGCAGACCTCAAGAGAAGAAGGGAGGGAGGGTTGGGTGGAAAGGTCCCAGACCGACAAGCAGTTTAAGGAAGATTCCGCAAGGATGCCAGGTAGTTCTTGAGCCCACCTGGGGGTCGCCCATCTCCCAGGCAAGACCAGCTACATCATATGTAGGGCCCGGTGTGAAATGAACATGCAGGGACCTCTTGTTAACAAATTTTTAACAGCAGAGCGTTCAACCAAGTACGGGGCCCTTATGAGCGGAAGGTTCTGTGTGACTGCGTGGGTCTTGTGCCGGGGAAGCCAGCCCTGCTGCCAGGCTGCTTTAGTAACCCCACTGTGCCCAGTCACTGCCTGGGAGTAGCTCATGGGAAAATGGGTGGCCTCAGTGCCACACAGTGATAGATGTCAGAGCCCAGGGGGTGGGGCCCTTTTTGTGTGTGTGTGGTTTTTTATTTTTGTCTCTTAAGAAGGCTGAGGATGAACGTGTTATCCTCTATTTCCAGCTAATACTTTAAAATGGAACTTTAATCCTGGTGCAATTTATTTGTATGAATGGTGTGAAGTGGGGATTTAAGTTTTGCCCTTAGTTGATAACCACGTGTCCCATCATTATTTATCGAATGGCTGGTCTTTTCTGATTTAAATGCCCGTTGTGTCAAATATTAAATTCGCATCTATACGTGGGTGACAGGAAGTGATAATGGAGTTGTTTTCATCTTATTTTAGCTGGGTTCTCAAGAGATGCCATGTCCCGCTTTCCAAGTGGGAGGACCAGGAAGGGTTGGCAGATGCGTTTTAAGACTCTTAGTTTCTCGAAAATACAGGGTGCACGAAAGAACTAAGAGGGAATCTAGAGGAGGATTTTCCTTAGAGAGGGTGGTTGACGAATTCGGGGTCTCTTCACCCCAAAAGGGAGGTAGGGGTGCTTGCCCTTCTTCCTAAGTCTAGGGAAAGGGGATCCCGTGGGACCACCCAGAGAGCTCGCTGTGCGTGTCCCACAGCTGGGGTGACGCGGTAGGCTGGTGTTTGACTCCTTCCAGAAAAACCTTAAGCTCAAGGATCTGCAGCTGCTCTGTGTGGCAAGGGCAGGTGGCCGCCCTGCCCCGTTCCCCCTCCTTCCCCTCCCAGGGCTGCCCTCAGCATCTCCACCCTCCTGGGCATCACAGGAGCCAACTTCCCAAACGGCCCGAACTTGGCTCCTTGCCCTCTGGGTTCCCACTGGGTCTGGGCATCCGGAGGCCCCAGCAGAGGGGAGAGTGGACAGGCAGACACAGGTGGGAGCACGCACCCCCAGCCGCCTCCCCGCTGGGCACGGATTGTGGAAGGGCTGCCGTTCACAGCTCCACACCCCTGCTGCCTCTCGCTCCTCCAGGCACAGGGGTGAGAGGTGCTCCTGCTTTCCCGAGCTCAGAAGCCTTCCCTTCTCTGCTGGTTTCCCTCAACGCTGCCCGCCCTTTTATGGCTCATCCTCCCTTCATTGAATCAGCTTGCATTTCCCTTCCGAGTGGGCCATCTGTGTCCCATGGGGAGGAACCTCGATGCCATGGCTTTTTATCTTTTGGAGGAAGATCTTCGTTCATTTCTTTTTCCTAATTCAACCTTTTTTACGCTGAGTGCAGAAACCTTGGAAATTAGAAGTGCATTGGAGAAAAGTTGGAGGGCTTAGCCTGACTGTTCTGTTTTCTCCGTTCTACCCCAATTCCTGGGTGATCTCATCCAGGCCCAGAGCTTCAATTCGTCTATATGCTATGGATCCCCCAATTTATATCCTCACCCATTCTTCTCCTCTGAGTTCCAGGTTTGTGTGTCCAAAAACCTATTTACTGTGTCCACCTGGTGTCTGCCAGAGCTCCTGGTCTTCCCCAGCACCCAGCCCCCTGCGCGACCCTCCACCTGACACTCCTCATGAGGCTGGGCTGTCTTAGCCATGGCACGCACCCACCCAGCTGCCCGAGCCCCAGCTTTGGAGCCACTGAGGACTGTTTTCTCATTACTCCCCTCTCCTCCTTTCCTTCACCCCCTACTTTGAATCCATAGTCATGTCCTGCTGTCCAACTTCCCAAATAGACGTCAAATCTGTGCCCCTCTCTCCACATTGTGGGCCACGCCACTTGCCCAAGAGAGCTTTGTCACTCGTCTGCACGGTAGCTTTTATAGGGTCTTCCTGCTTCCGTCTTCTTCCAAAAAGTCAGAGTTGTGTTACTAAAGCGCAAATCAACAGTCGTCACCCTCATGCGTCCCAGGATGAAGTCCAAACTCCTTACAGTGAGCTGGAAGCGGAGCCACTGGATCCAGTGGGGCAGTTTGTGTCCTGCTCTGGGCTCCCGGCCACCATGTCCGAGGGCTGATATATGGCCTGAGCCTGGGTCTGTGTCCTGCCACAGGAAGAACCTCTGCTCCGAGGAGAGGGTGCTTTTCTCCAATCTGTGCAAAGGTTCCCTGCCTGCTAGGCTCTAATGGCCTGGTTTCTGCTCCCTGTGCAGCATCACATCTTATTGCTCTGCCCCTGGTTTCCAGGGCTTCAGCCACAGCGAATTCCCTCCCTCTATGAACATGCTTGTCCCCAGATCTGTGCAGTAGCTGGTGTGGGTCTCTGCTTCTTGACTGTCCTTCACTCTCAGTCTTTGGGTCTCTGTCCAAATATTGCTCCTTCAGAGAGGTCTTCCCTGACCACTTGAGTGAAGTGACTGCCCCAGTCAATTCACACACTTACCTAGTGATTCCATAAATATTTAACGAGTGCCTGCTAAGTGCCAGGCGTTGTTCCATGTGTTGGAACGGTGACTCAGATGAGAATTCCTGCCCACATGGAGGTTACGTTCCAGTGGTGAGAATCAAAGATCAGATGAAACGGTACATTTTTTGTGTTAACTTGGCTAGGTCATGGTAGCCAGTGTTTGGTCAAATGCCAGTCTGGATGTTGCTCTGAAGGTATTTTTTTTTTTGATGTAATTAACATTTCAGTCAGTAGACTTTGAAAAAAGAGGATTGTCCTCTGCTGTGTCAGTGGGCCTTGATCAGTCAGTTGACGGCCTTAAGAGACAAGACTGAGAGGTCTCCCGAGGAAGAAGGAACTCTGCTTCCTGCCTGCCTTAAGACTAGAGACTCCAACTTCTCCTCTTTCATGGGTCTCCAGCCTGCTGGCCTGCCTTACAGATCTAAGACTTGCCAAGCACCCAATCATGCGGGCTAATTCCTTAAAATCACTCTCTCTCTCTTTCTATGTATATCTCCTATTGGTTCTGTTTCTCTGGAGAACACTGATTAATATGATAGACAAGATAAAGAAGTAAAATAGATTACATATACAGCAGGTAGTAATAAAAAACAATAAAAAAAACAGTGGAGAAAAACCCATAATCTTATTTATTATTCTTCACTGTCTCATGCTGTTCTGGTTATCTTTGCTGTGTAACAAAGCACCCCGAACTTAGTGGCATTAAACAGCAATTATTTTATTGTGCTAACACATTCTGAGAGTGAGGAATTTGGAAAGGGCACCATGGGGATGAATATTTTCTACTCCAGGATGTCTTGGTCTCAGCTGGCGAGACTCGAGGTGGAAAGAGCAGAGGCTGCAGGAACCATATCTTGGGTGGCTCCTTCACTGACCTGCCTGGGGCCTAGGCTGGGCTGGCTGAGGGACGGGCTCCACTGAGACTGTTGACCCCAGCACCTCCACGTGCCTCGCCTGTGAGTTGGGTGTCTCACAGCACAGTGATTGGGCTCAGGGTGGGAGCATCCAAGGGGAGTGTTTGGGCAATGAGCATTCTGAGAACTCCAGGTGGAAGAGGCTTGGTTAACTGGGCGGTTGGGGGGTGGGTGGGGTAAGGAAATGTGTGAAGGCGGTCAAAGGCTACAATCTTCCAGTTATAAGATGAATGAGTTCTGAACCCCTAATGTACAGTATGGTGACTATAGTTAACAATACTGTATTGCATACTTGAAAGTTGCTAAGAGGGTACACCGTAAATGTTCTCACCACAGACACACACACACACACAGAGCACACAAAAGTTAACTATGTGAGAGAATAGATGTGCTAACTAACCTTATTGCGGTAATCATTTCACCATATATGCATATATGAAATCATCACGTTGTATACCTTAAATTTATACAATGTTATATGTCAAATATATCTCAATAAAGCTGAAGAAAAAATTAAGACGATGTTTTCAAACCATCTCACACATTCAGCACCTAACACAGTTCCTAGCACACAGAAGATAATCAATGAGCGTTTATTGATTGCATAAACAGAAAAGCCCACGCCAAACAAAAGAAATATCACACCTATTCTACTACCTAGAGATAATCACTATTAAAATAATGCTTCTGCTAATTTTTTTCAATGCAGGGACTGTATACACATATGTCCTTTTTACTCAACCGTCACTTCTATAAGTACCCTTAACATTATAATATTTTCCACTTAATATTAAAACTTTCCCATGCCCATAAATATTCTCTGCACCACAATATGGCTGTGTAGTTGCACATTTTCAGAGGTACTGGACTTTACGTATTTGATCTTGTAGTATTAGGCAATTGGATGTTTCCCAGTATTTTGCTGTAAGTAAATACTGCAATAAACATATTTGTGTGTATGTCTTTACACATTTTTGTTAATAATTCTTTTAAGGATAAATTCCTAGAAGTAAAATTGTGGGTCAAAAGGTATATACACTTTCAAGATCTTTCACATATATTCATTCATTATTATTTTCTCATTTCTGAGAAACCGAAACTGAACAGTCAACAAAATCTTTCTTGCATGTTTTAAATTAGATTTATTTTCTTTAGAACAATAAAGCATACTTTGTTTTTGGTCTATTCTAAATGTTGATCTTTATGGCTGTTGCTTTTTTTTTTTTTTTTTTTTTTTTTTTGCGGTACGCGGGCCTCTCACGCACAGGCTCCGGATGCGCAGGCCCAGCGGCCATGGCTCACGGGCCCAGCCGCTCCGCGGCATGTGGGATCTTCCCGGACCAGGGAACGAACCCGTGTCCCCTGCATCGGCAGGCAGACTCTCAACCACTGCGCCACCAGGGAAGCCCAACTTTTGCTTTTTTGATTTCAATAAAATCAGTAGTGCTTCTGAAAAGAAATATTAGGAGGCTTTCCAAAAATATCCATCTTTGCAAAAATGTTCAGATTTGAAAGTGAAATGTGTCCCTAGTAATTGAATCCCCCTGCAAACCAATTCATCTCAGTTCTATGTAGCAAAGAAAATTGCAGGGTGAGAGGCGTGACTATAGCACATTACTTGTGCTACATGACTTGCAAACTTGCTTGAACAAAAACCTGGAGCCTAGATGTACACAAAGAGAAGATTTTATTTTTTAGTGATAGTGATATGACATTTCATCTTTTAGAAACGATTGTTCTGTGAGTTTTAATCCTCTTAGCGACCATCTTGCCTCTTTCATTTTGGCACACCTTTAGTTATATTAATGATGGCTGTTATACTGATGCATAATCTAACTTTTATAGTCTCACTAAAGTTGCAGAGTAAAGAAACAGGCTATCTTATCACATAATGCAGCTGTAGCTGCATTTACAATTTATCATCTATGTATAATCAAGCTCTCCCTAAGCTTGTATTGTAAGTTGTGCACGCTTAAATGTTGCACATTCTATAAACCAGTTGGTTTCATGGTATCTCATATTTAGGTTAGCCAGTGTGATGGCCAACTACCTCAACATTATCAGGAAGATGGCCTGTAAAACATACATTTATCTGTTTGTGTCTCTATCTCCCTTAGAGCAAATGCTATCAGTGGAATAAAATATTAAAGCTTCTAATTTTTAGATTAAAAATAAAGTGATTTATAGTAATTTTCTGCCCCCCACTTTGATTAAAATATAATCAGCATATAACATTGTATTAGTTTAAACTGTACAACATAATGTTTTGATACTTGTATATATTGTTAAATGATTACCACGTTAAGTTTATTCAATATCCATTACCTCATAAAATTACAATTTTTTAATCTTACAATGACAATTTTTAAGATCTACTCTTTTAGCAGTTTTCAAATATGCAATACAGTATTGCAGTCATGATACTGTACATTACATCCTCAGAACTTATTTATCTGGTAAGTGGGATTTTGTACTTTTTGACCACCTTCACCCCTCCCTTCTACAACTCTGGCAACTACCAATTTAGTCTCTGTTTCTATAAATTTGGTTTCTGTAGATTCCACATAGGTGAGGTCATACAGTATTTTCTTTCTCTGACTTATTTCCCTTACTATAATGTCTTCAAGGTCCATCCATGTTGTCCCAAATGGCAGGATTTCCTTCTTTTTATGACTGATTAATATTCCATCGCATATATACACACATTTTCTTTATCTATGCACCTGTTGATGGACACTTAGGTTGCTTCCATGTCTTGGCTATTATAAGTAATGCTGCAATGAACATGGGGTGCAGATATCTCTTCAAGATAGTCTTTTTGTTTCCTTCAGATATATACTCAGAAGTGGAATTGCAGGGTTATACAGTAGTTCTATTTTTATTTTGAGGAATCTCCATACTGTTTTCCAAGGTGGCTGCACCAATTTACATTCTTACTACCAGTGCACAAGGGTTCCCGTTTCCCTCAAGCCTTGCCAACACTTGTTATCTCTTGTCATTTTTTTTTTGGCTCCGGACGCGCAGGCTCAGCGGCCATGGCTCACGGGCCCAGCCGCTCCGCGGCATGAAGGATCTTCCCGGACCGGGGAACGAACCCGTGTCCTCTGCATCAGCAGGCGGACTCTCAACCACTGCGCCACCAGGGAAGCCCTCTTGTCTTTTTGATGATAGCCATTCTAACAGGCGTGAGGTGATATCTCACTGTGGTTTTGATTTGCATTTTCCTGAAGATTAGTGATGTTAAATATCTTTTCATGTACCTGTTGGCCTTGTAACTGTCTTCTATGAAAAACATCTATTCAGTTCCCCTGCCCATTTAAAAATCAGATTGTTTGTAGTTTTACTATTCAGTTGTATGAATTCTTTATATATTTTGGATATTAACCTCTTATCTGATGTATCATTTGCAAATATTTTCTCCCATTCTGTAGATATCTTTTCATTTTGTTGATGGCTTCCTTTGCTGTACAGAAGCTTTTTAGTTTTTAGTTTGATGTAGCCCCACCTTTTATTTTGCTTTTGTTGCCTTTGTTTTTGATGTCAAATCCAAAAAATAAATTGCCAAGATTGATGTTAAAGTTGTTATTGCCTATGTTTTCTTCTAGGAGTTTTATGATTTCAGGTCTTAAGTTCAAGTCTTTAATCCATTTTGAGTTGACTGTTGTCTATGGTGTAAGATAGGGGTCCAATTTCATTCTTTTGCATGTGCTGTCCAGTTTTCCCAACAGCATTTATTGAAGCCATTATCCTTTCCCTATTGTATATTCTCCTTTGTCATAAATTGATTGACCATACATGCATGGGTTTATTTCTGGGCTCTCTATTCTGTTCCACTGATCAATGTGCCTGTTTTTATGCCAATATTTTACTGCTTTGATTACTATAGCTTTGTAATATAGTTTGAAATTAGGGAGTGTGATGCCTCCAGCTTTGTTCTTCTTTCTCAAGATTGCTTTAGCTATTCAAGGTCTTTGTGGTTACATACAAATTTTAGGATTGTTTTTCCATTTCTGTGAAAAATGCCATGGAATTCTGACAGGAATTGCATTGAATCTATAGATTGCTTTGGGTAGTATGGTCATTTTAACAATATTAATTCTTCCAATCCACAAGCATAGAATATCTTTCCATTTATTTGTGTTTTCTTTAATTTCCTTCAGCAAAGTGTTATAGTTTTCAGCATACAAATCTTTCACTCCTTGGTTAAATTTATACCTTGGTATTTTATTCTTTTTGGTGCAGTTGAAAATGGGATTGTTTTCTTAATTTCTCTTGCTGATTTTTCATTGTTAGTGTATAGAAGTGCAATTGATTTTTATATATTAATTTTGTATCCTTCAATTTTATTGAATTTATTAGTTCTAACAATTTTTTAAGGGAGTCTTTTATATATATAGATTCATACCATCTGCAAATAGAAACAGTTTTACTTCTGCCTTTTTGATTTGGATGCTTTTTATTTCTTTTTCTTGCTTATTGCTCTGGCTAGGACTTCCAGTACTATGTTTAATAAAAGTGGTGAGAGTGGGGATCTTTGTTCCTTTTTCCTAATCTTAGAGGAAAAGTTTTCAGCTTTTCACCATTGAGTACGACGGTATCTGTGGGCTTATCATATATGGCCTTCATTATGTTAGTATGCTCTTTCTATACCCAGATTGTTGAGAGTTTTTATCATGAATGGATGTTGAATTTTGTCAAATGCTTTTTCTGCATCCATTGAGAGGAATTATAGTAATTTTCTTTGGCAATGTTATAGTAGCAGCAGATTACTATCCTGTAGCAGGGTTTATTTGCAATGACATTGTCACTATTACTGATGTTAGCTTCTAATGAACAGTACTGAGATCTTTGTTAGCAGTGGTTTCCTACTATATCTTTCTAAGTTCTTGCCCATTTAACATATCCTCTTCCTATGTCAATTAAGTGACCTCCAGAATCATGAGGAATTCTTTGAAATTAGTTTGAATCTTGGTCCAGCCACAGCTTTACATCCTTGAGTATATGATGATGGGCTCAAACCTTGCTTCCTCATTAGGGATACTGGCACTTTCTCCCAGTTGCTTCTCTGGGCTCTGGGAAGAAGATGAACATTTGCATCTGAAGGGGGAACACACTGAGTTTAAAAAGATAACATAACTAACCATTTAAGATTTTTTTTTTTTTTTTGCCGTACGCGGGCCTCTCACCATTGTGGCCTCTCCCGTTGCGGAGCACAGGCTCCGGACGTGCAGGCTCAGCGGCCATGGCTCACGGGCCTAGCCGCTCCGCGGCATGTGGGATCTTCCTGGACCAGGGCACGAACCCGTGTCCCCTGCTTCGGCAGACGGACTCTCAACCACTGCGCCACCAGGGAAGCCCTAAGATCTTTTTTTAAAAAAATTAATAAATTTTTACAGATGTGAAATTAGCTCATATAAGTTCATTTAACAGATTCAGTCCATATTTTGTTTTCACTGGACCCAGAACATTTTTGTTATACCAAGGTATTTGTACTTTATATTAGCTAGGATTTGGGGGGCTTAAATTATTCAAGAATTATGCATGTGTAACAGTAGTCCTAGTTGTGTAAGGTCAACAGGGTTCCAGAGATGTCTCAGCTCTGAAAGATAACACTGGACACTTAAGACTGTCTGTATTATTTTCTGCCATTTTTATGAGGTCCAGAAGATCCTTGATAAAGGAGTTTACCCCTGTTGTTGGTGGTCTGTATCCATCACTCAGAGTGTCATGAGATGTTGCAACTTAGGGGAAAAGTTGTCAGTTTTTTACCATTGAGTATGAGGGTGAAGAATTCCTGCCACCTGTGAAGAATTCCAGATATTTCCATAGTCCCCACACAAAGTCTCAGGTCCACATCAGAGTTGTCTGATTCTATTTAGAGTTTGCAGAAATTGTGAAAACTATCCCCAAGATATTTTTATTCTTAATTAAAATCCCAGGAAGAGGAGTGGCCAAGATGGCGGAGTAGTTAGACCCTGAGCTCATCTCCTCCCATGGCCACACCAAGGTTACGACTATTTACAGAGAAACTATTGATAAACAAAACCAGAAGATTAGCAGAAGAGATCTCTAACCAAAGACATAAAGAAGAAACCACAATGAGACAGGTAGGAGGGGCGTAGATGTGGTTTAGTCAAGATCCATACCCCCCGAAAGGTGACCCACAACAGAAGGATAATTACAACTGCAGAAGTTCTCCCCAAGGAGTGAGGGGTCTAAGCCCCACATCGGGTTCCACAGCCCAGGGGTCCTGCACCTGGAAGATAAGCCCTCAGAACATTCAGCTTTGAAGGCCAGTGGGGTTTATTTTCAGGAGACCTGGGGGCTGTGGGAAATAGAGACTCCACTCTTAGAGGGCGCACACAAAATCTCACGTGCTCTGAGATCCAGGGCAGAAGCAGTAACTTGAAAGGAGCCTGGGTCAGACCCACCTGCTGATCCTGGAGAATCTCCTGGAGAGGCAGGAGGCAACTGCAGCTCATCAAGCACACTAACATTCACATTATAGGGGTCCCAGAAGGAGAGGAGACAGTGGGGTGGGCAGAGAACATTTCTGGAGATATAATAGCTGAAAACTTCCCTAACCTGGGAAAGGAAAAGACTTCCAGGTCCAGAAAGCAGAGAGAGTCCCAAACAGGATGAACCCAAAGAGGAACCCACCAAAGCACATTGTAATTAAAATGGCAAAAATTAAAGAGACAATATTAAGAGCAGCAAGGGGAAAGCAACAAGTTACGTACAAAGGAACTCCCGTAAAGCTAGCGGCTGACTTTTCAGCAGAAACTTTGGAGGCGAGAAGGGAGTGGCACAATATATTTAAAGTGATGAAAGGCAAAAACCTACAACCAAGAATACTCTACCTGGCAAGGCTTTCACTCAGATTTGAAGGAGCGATCAAAAGTTTTGCAGAGGGGCTTCCCTGGTGGCGCAGTGGTTGAGAGTCCGCCTGCCGATGCAGGGGACACGGGTTCGTTCCCCGGTCCG
>NC_041221.1:3084053-3088373 GCF_002837175.3 Physeter macrocephalus
GTTCCCCGGTCCGGGAAGATCCCACATGCCGCGGAGTGGCTGGGCCCGTGAGCCATGGCCGCTGAGCCTGTGCGTCCGGAGCCTGTTCTCCGCAATGGGAGAGGCCACAACAGTGAGAGGCCTGTATACCGCAAAAAAAAAAAAAAAAAAAAAAAAAAAAAGTTTTACAGAGAAGCAAAAGCTAAGAGAGTTCAGCACCACAAAACCAGCTTTACAAGAAATGTTAGAGGGACTTCTCTATGCCTAAAAGAAAGGGCCACGACTAGTAACAAGAAAATTACAAGGCAAATATATAGTAAAGATAGTAAATCATTCACGCCCAAAGCTAGTAGGGAAGGTTAAAGACAAAAGTAGTAAAATCATCTGTATCCACAAGAAGTAGTTAATGGATTCACAAAACAGAAAGATGTAAAATATGATGTCAAAAACAGTAAACATGGGCGGGGGGTGAATAAAATGCAGGACTGTTACAATGAGTCTGAACTTAAGAGATCAGCAACTTGAAATACACAGATGATAGACACATAGATAGATAGATAGATAGAGGTATATATTGCTAGGTACAGTGTGGGGAATATAGTCGATAGCTTTGTTAATATCTTTGTATGGTGACATATCATAACTAAACTTATCATGGTGATCATTTTGATATGTACAGAAATATCAAATCACTATGTTGTATAACAGGGACCAACACAGTGTTGCAGGTCAGTTTTACTTCAAAAACAAGCAAACAAACTCATAGAAAAAGCGATCAGATTTGTGATTACCAGAGGTGGGGGGTAGGGGTAGGAGGAATTGGATGAAGGTGGTCTAAAGGTACAAACTTCCAGTTATAAGATAAATAAGCACAAGGGATGTAATACACAACATGGTAAATACAATTAACACTGCTGTATGTTATATATGAAAGTTAAGAGAGTAAATGCTGAGTTCTCATCACAAGGAAAAATATTTTATATTTCTTTAATTTTATATGTATATGAGATGATGGTGTTCACTAAACTTACTGTCGTAATCATTGCATGATGTATGTTAAGTCAAATCACTATGTTGTACACTTTAAACTTATACAGTGCTCTATGTCGATTATATCTTAACAGAACGGGAAGAAAAAAAATCCCAGGAAGTCCAGAAACTCATCGATAGCATAAGTAAATTGAAATAGAAATACTTCACTATCTCAGCTCATCAATGACATCTTACATTTCTTTTTTCCTGAGTATTAAATGGAAAAAAAAAAAAGCCCAGTGGTTTCTCTTAGACTATTTCCACCGACTTGTTGTTTTCACCTTGGTGCCTGGGTTTTTTCTTCCTTGGCAGTCTTCAGCATTCTCTTGGAAGTGAAGGCACACCATAAGTCAGTTGCCAAAGCTTTATTTATTTTTTTTTTATTTCTATTTTTATTTTTTGTTTTTTTGTGGTATGCGGGCCTCCCTCTGCTGTGGCCTCTCCTGTTGCGGAGGACAGGCTCCGGACGCGCAGGCTCAGCGGCCATGGCTCACGGGCCCAGCCGCTCCGCGGCATGTGGGATCCTCCCAGACCGGGGCGCGAACCCGGTTCCCCTGCATCGGCAGGCGGACGCGCAACCGCTGCGCCACCAGGGAAGCCGCAAAGCTTTATTTTTATGCCTGTTTTCTTTTGCACAGTGTAATGTATCACCAAAAAAGCTATAATTTTGACTTTAATTAAGGTGGACCTCATTGAAACCTTTTATTACATTTTTGGTACAAGTCTGGACTCTGAGTTTGCTATTGTGCATTTAGATTTGTTTGTATAAGCTTAAATGTGCATATTCTTTATTGATTTTCTTTTGAGATTGGTTTGTATTTTTTTTGCGGTACGCAGGCCTCTCACTGTTGTGGCCTCTCCCTTTGCGGAGCACAGGCTCCGGACGCGCAGGCTCAGCGGCCATGGCTCACGGGCCCAGCCACTCCGCGGCATGTGGGATCTTCCCGGACCGGGGCACGAACCCGTGTCCCCTGCATCGGCAGGCGGACTCTCAACCACTGCGCCACCAGGGAAGCCCCGAGATTGGTTTGTATTTTAAGCCTTATGCTTTTGACATAAAAGTAGCATTTCACTTTCACCTTTCTTTTACTTTTGAAAAAAATTTATTTTATTGAAGTATAGTTGATTTACAGTGTTGTGTTAATTTCTACTGTACAGTGATTCTGTTGTAGATATATATACATTCTTTTTCATATTCTTTTCCATTATGGTTTATCACAAGATATTGAATATAGTTCCCTGTGCTATATAGTAGGACCTTGTTGTTTATCCATTCTATGTATAATAGTTTTCATCGGCTAATCCCAAACTCCCAATCCATCCTTCCCCCACCCGCCCCACCCCTTGGCAACCACAAGCCTGTTCTCTACATCTGTGAGTCTATTTCTGTTTCGTAGATAAGTTCATTTGTGTCATATATTAGATTCCACATATAAGTGATATCATATGGTATTTGTCTTTCTCTTTCTGACCTACTTCACTTAGTATGATAATCTCTAAGTCCATCCATGTTGCTGCAAATGGCATTATTTCATTTTTTATGGCTGAGTATTATTCCATTGTATATATATATATATGCACACACCACATCTTCTTTATCCATTCATCTGTTATCCATTCAAAAGTCATCTGACACTTAGGTTGCTTCCATGTCTTGGCTATTGTAAATAATGCCACAATTAACATTGAAGTGAATGTATCTTTTCAAATTATAGTTTTCTCCATATATATTGCATTTCTTTTACTTTTCATGTCCATCTTGACACCGGAGGACTCACTTTTCTTTACTATTGTAGTCTCATCTCCCTGTTAAGGGCTAGCACCTTCTTGCTTGGGCATGGTGCAGAGGTCTTGGTCCAACCTCCCCTCCTGGCCAAGAGGGCAGTAGTTAGGATTAAGTCACAACATAACACAGCCGGTAAAGTGCTGGTCTGAATAAGGGAACAATGCAACCATATGCTGCAGGACCTAGCCAACATGTCCTGGCAGAAGTGGACAAAGAACAGAAGGAACTGAATTCTCAGATGCTGGATGAAGGGGTGTGGAATATAAAGTTGGATAAAGGAGAGCCTATCAATTTGTGAGTACTCTCCTGGCATATAGGATCTAACAAGCTGGGCAATATATATTTTTTAATCTGACACCAAAAGCAAAAATAGATAAGTGGGATTGCATCAAAATGAAAATCTTCTTCACAGCAAAATAAACAACCAACAGAATGAAAAGGCAACCTACAGAATAGGAGAAAATATTTGCAAACCACACATCTGATAAGGGGTTAATATCCAAAATATATAAGAAACTCATGTAACAATAGCAAAAAACCAGATAACCATATTGATAAATGGGCAAAGGACCTGAATAGACATTTCTCAAAAGAAGATACACAGATGGCCGGCAGGTACATGAAAAGGTGCTCAACTTCACTAATCATCAGGGAAGTGCACATAAAAACCACAGTGAGAAGAGACCTTCAAGATGGCGGAGGAGTAAGATGTGGAGATCACCTTCCTCCCCACAAATACATCAGAAGTACATCTATATGTGGAACAACTCCTACAGAACACCTACTGAACGCTGGCAGAAGACCTCAGACCTCCCAAAAGGCAAGAAACTCCCCCATGTACCTGGGTAGGGCAAAAGAAAAAAGAATAAACAGAGACAAAAGAATAGGGATGGGACCTGCACCAGTGGGAGGGAGCCGTGAAGGAGGAAAGGTTCCCACACACTAGGAGCCGCTTCACGGGCGGAGACTGCGGGTGGTGGAGGGGGGGAGCTCCGGGGCCACGGAGGACAGCGCAGTAACAGGGGTGCAGAGGGCACAGCAGAGAGATTCCCGCACAGAGGATCGGTGCCGACCGGCACTCACCAGCCCGAGAGGCTCGTCTGCTCCCCCGCCGGGGCGGGCGGGGCTGGGAGCTGAGCCTCGGGCTTCGGTCAGATCCCAGGGAGAGGACTGGGGGTGGCGGCGTGAACACAGCCTGAAGGGGTTAGTGTGCCACGGCTGGCCAGGAGGGAGACCGGGAAAAACTCTGGACCTGCCTAAGAGGCAAGAGACCATTGTTTCCGGGTGCATAAGGAGAGGGGATTCAGAGCACTGCCCAAACAAGCTCCAGAGATGGGTGCGAGCCGCGGCTATCAGCGCGGACCCCAGAGACGGGCATGAGACGCTAAGGCTGCTGCTGCCACCACCAAGAAGCCTGTGTGCGAGCACAGGTCACTCTCCAAACCTCCCCTCCTGGGAGCCTGTGCAGCCCGCCACTGCCAGGGTCCCGGGATCCAGGGACAACTTCCCCGGGAGAACGCACC
>NC_041221.1:3088653-3090103 GCF_002837175.3 Physeter macrocephalus
CTGCAGGCTCGCCCCGCATCTGTACCCCTCCCTCCCCCCGGCCTGAGTGAGCCAGAGCTCCCGAATCAGCTGCTCCTTTAACCCCGTCCTGTCTGGGTGGGGAACAGACACCCTCAGGCAACCTACATGCCGAGGTTCAATCTAAAGCTGAACCCCAAGAGCTGTGCGAACAAAGAAGAGAAAGGGAAATCTCTCCCAGCAGCCTCAGGAGCAGCAGATTAAATCTCCACAATCAACTTGATGTACCTGCATCTGTGGGATACCTGACTAGACAACAAATCATGCCAAGTTGAGGAGGTGGACTTTGGGAGCAACTGTAGACTTGGGGTTTGCTTTCTGCATCTAATTTGTTTCTGGTTTTATGTTTATCTTAGATTAATATTTACAGTTTATTATCATTGGTACATTTGTTTTTTGTTTTGGTTGCTCTCTTCCTCTTCTTTTTTTAAATGGTGGGAGAGCCAAGTTCAGGACATTAGTCCACCAGAGACCTCCCGGCTCCACGTAATATCAAACAGTGAAAGTTCTCCCAGAGATCTCCATCTCAATTTGTTTTTTGTTTTGGTTGCTCTCTTCCTCTTCTTTTTTTAAATATATATAAACATATATATTTTTTTCCTTTTTCTCTTTTTGCGAGTGTGTATGTGTATGCTTCTTTGTGTGATTTTGTCTGTATAGCTTTGCTTTTACCATTTGTCCTAGGGTTCTGGCCCTCTGGGTTTTTTTTTTCTTTACTGGGGGCAGACATCAAAACAACAGGAACTACGACCCTGCAGCCTGTGAAAAGGAGACCCCAAATACAGTAAGTTAACCAAAATGAAAAGACAGAGAAACACACAGCAGATGGAGGAGAAAGGTAAAAACCCACCAGACGAAACAAATGAAGAGGAAATAGGCAGTCTACCTGAAAAACAATTCAGAGTAATGAGAGTAAAGATGATCCCAAATCTGGAAATACAATGGATCAATTAAGAAAATGGGAATAGGAGCATACATATCGATAATTACCTTAAATATAAATGGATTAAATGCTCCCACATGAGAGTAAAGATGATCCCAAATCTGGAAATACAATGGAGAAAAGACAATAAACGTTCAAAAAGGACCTAGAAGAACTAAAGAGTAAACAAACAACGATGAACAACACAATAAAGGAAATTAAAAATTCTCTAGAAAAGCAGAATAACTGAGGCAGAAGGATGGATAAATGAGCTGGAAGATAAAATAGTGGAAATAACTACTGCAGAGCAGAATAAAGTTGTGGATTTGTTTTTTGGTTTGGTTGCTCTCTTCTTTCTTTCTTTTTCTTTTTTAAATTACTTTTTATTTTTTTATAATTATTTTTTACTTTAATAACTTTCTTTTCTTTCTTTCTTTCTTTCTTTCTTTCTTTCTTTCTTTCTTTCTTTCTTTCTTTCTTTCTCTCTCTCTCTCTCTCTCTCTCCCTCCC
>NC_041221.1:3091429-3092008 GCF_002837175.3 Physeter macrocephalus
CAATCCTACCTCAAGGAACAAGAAACATCTCAAATAAACAACTTAACCTTACACCTAAAGCAATTAAAGAAGGAAGAACAAAAGAACCCCAAAGTTACCAGAAGGAAAGAAATCATAAATATCAGATCAGAAATAAATGAAAAAGAAATGAAGGAAACAATAGCAAAGATCAATAAAACTAAAAGCTGGTTCTTTGAGAAGATAAACAAAATTGATAAACCATTAGCCAGACTCATCAAGAAAAAAAGGGGGGAGACTCAAATCAATAGAATGAGAGATGAAAAAGGAGAAGTAACAACTGACACTGCAGAAATACAAAGGATTATGAGAGATTACTACAAGCAACTCTATGCCAATAAAATGGACAATCTGGAAGAAATGGACAAATTCTTAGAAAAGTACAATCTTCCGAGAGTGAACCAGGAAGAAATAGAAAATATAAACAGACTGATCACAAACACTGAAATTGAAAAATCAGTGATTAAAAATTAAAAATCTTCCAACAAACAAAAGCCCAGGACCAGATGACTTCACAGGCAAATTCTATCAGACATTTAGAGAAGAGCTAACACCAATCCT
>NC_041221.1:3093005-3120156 GCF_002837175.3 Physeter macrocephalus
TCCCATTTACCATTGCAACAAAAGAATAAAATACCTAGGAATAAACCTACCTAAGGAGACAAAAGACCTGTATGCAGAAAACTATAAGACACTGATGAAAGAAATTAAAGAGGATACAAACAGATGGAGAGATATACCATGTTTTTGGATTTGAAGAATCAACAGTTTGAAAATGACTACTACCCAAAGCAATCTACAGATTCAATGCAATCCCTATCAAACTACCAGTGGCATTTTTCACAGAACTAGAGCAGGGAATTTCACAATTTGTATGGAAACACAAAAGACTCCGAATAGCCAAAACAATCTTGAGAATGAAAAACGGAGCTGGAGGAATCAGGCTCCTGGACTTCAGACTATACTACAAAGCTACAGTAATCAAGACAGTATGGTACTGGCACAAAAACAGAAATATAGAGCAATGGAACAGGATAGAAAGCCCGTAGATAAACCCACACACATATGGTCATCTTTTCTTTGATAAAGGATGCAAGGATATACAGTGGAGAAAAGACAGCCTCTTCAATAAGTGGTGCTGGGAAAACTGGACAGGTACATGTAAAAGAATGAAAGTAGAACACTCCCTAACACCATACACAAAAATAAACTCAAAATGGATTAAAGAGCTAAATGTAAGGCCAGACACTATAAAAGTCTTAGAGGAAAACATAGGCAGAACACTCTATGACATAAATCACAGGAAGATCCGTTTTGACCCACCTCCTAGAGTAAGGGAAAGCTTTTCCACAGCAAAGGAAACAATAAACAAGACAAAAAGACAACCTTCGGAATGGGAGAAAATATTTGCAAATGAAGAAACTGACAAAGGATTAATCTACAAAATATACAAGTAGCTCATGCAGCTCAATATCAAAAAAACAAACAACCCAATCCAAAAATGGGCAGAAGACCTAAATAGACATTTCTCCAATAACGATATACAGATTGGCAACAAACTCATGAAAGAATGCTCAACATCACTAATCATTAGAGAAATGCAAATCAAAACTACAGTGAGGTATCACCTCACACCAGTCAGAATGGCCATCATCAAAAAATCTACAAACAATAAATGCTGGAGAAGGTGTGGAGAAAAGGGAACCCTCTTGCACTGTTGGTAGGAATGTAAATTGATACCGCCACTATGGAGACCAGTATGGAGGTTCCTTAAAAAACTAAAAATAGAACTACTATACGACCCAGCAATGCCACTACTGGGCATATACACTGAGAAAACCATAATTCAGAAAGAGTCATGGGCTTCCCTGGTGGCGCAGTGGTTGACAATCCGCCTGCTGATGCAGGGGACACGGGTTCGCGCCCCGGTCCATGAAGATCCCACATGCCGCGTAGTGGCTGGGCCTGTGAGCCATGGCTGCTGAGCCTGTGCATACAGAGCCTGTGCTCTGCAACGGGAGAGGCCACAACAGTGATAGGCCCGCGTACCAAAAAAAAAAAAAAAAAAGAGTCATGTACCACAATGTTCATTGCAGCTCTTGAGAGAGTGGTATGGACATATATACACTACCAAACATAAAATCGATAGCTAGTGGGAAGCAGCCGCATAGCACAGGGAGATCAGTTCCGTGCTTTGTGACCACCTAGAGGGGTGGGATAGGGAGGGTGGGAGGGAGATGCAAGAGGGAGGAGATATGGGGATATATGTATATGTATAGCTGATTCACTTTGTTATAGAACAGAAACTGACACACCATTGTAAAGCAATTATACTCCAATAAAGATGTTAAAAAAAAAACCACCACAATGGCTTGGTAGAATGGCTTTTACAATAAAGACAAAAGATAAGGAATTCTGGAGAGGGTTTGGAGAAAAGGGAACCCTCTTGCACTGTTGGTGGGAATGTAAATTAGGGCAGCCACTATGGAGAACAGTATGGAGGTTCCTCAAAAAAGTTAAACCAGAACTACCATGTGATCCAGCACTTTCACTTGTGAATGTATATCTAAGGGAAATGAAATCAGTATCTTGAAGAGATATCTGTACTCCTATGTTCATTGAAGCAGTATTCACAATAGCCAAGGTATGAAAACAACTTAAATGTCTGTCCATGGTTGAATAATAAAGAAAATGTGGTGTATAGATACAACGGAGTATTATTCAGCCATGAACAAGAAGGAAATACGGCCATTTGTGACAACATGGATGAACCTGAAAGACATTATGCTAAGTGCAAGAAGCCAGACGCAGAAAGACAAATACTGCATGCTCTCAATTACATGTGGAATCTAAAATTGTCAAACTCATAGAAATGGAGAGTAGATGGGACTTCCCTGGCAGTCTAGTGGTTAAGACTCTGCGCTTCCACTGCAGGGGGTGCAGGTTCGATCCCTGTTCGGGGAACTGAGATACCGTATGCCACGAGGCACGGCCAAAAATTTAAAAAATAAATAAAATTAAGAAATGGAGAGTAGAATGGGGTTGGGAAGAAGGGGGTATGAGGAGATGTTGGTCAAAGGGTACAAAGTTTCAGTTACACAAGATAAGTAAGTTCTGGAGACGTAATGTACAACAATGTGACTATAGTTAACAGTATTCTATTGTATGGCTGAAACTTGCTGAAAGGGTAGATCTTAAGTGTTCTCAAAACACGCAGATAAAAAAAGGCAACTATGTGAGGTGGATATGTTAATGGATATGTTAACTGACTTGATTGTGGTGAATATTTTGCAATGTGTACATACACTATATCAAACCATCCAGTTGTCCCTCTTAAATATACAAAATGTTTCATTGTCCATTAAAACTCAATAAAATTCTCAAAAACAAAGTTATTGAGGCTTCTGCCTTGCCTTCTCTTACAGACTACTGCACTGGGGGGAAGCAAACTGCCTTGTCATGAGGACAGTCAAACCATTTGGAGAAGTCCATGTGGCAAGGAACTGAGGCCTCCTGAGAACCATAATGAACTTTCCCATCCATGCCTCTTGGAACTGGATCATCCAGCCCAAGTCCAGCCTTCTGGGATGGGGCATGGGCAGTGCCTGATGGCCCAGGCAAGCAATATAAGCAGGTAGCTCAGACCTCCATAACCTGCACCCTTTTTGCACCCACAACTCTCCATCAGCTCACACTTATGGCCACGTTTGGAAGGGCATCCCTGATGATACACTGATGGAGGAGGAAAAAGCACAAGCTTGGTTCTTGGTTGGTGTGTGAGGGTACTAGGCAAAAATACACAGTGGCACTACGGCTGCCCCCAGGATCGGCCTTAAAGACAAGAATGAGGCGAATTCCTTCTAATGGGTGGCTTCAGTGGTGTACCTGGTCTAGATGGAGAATATATGTCATCCATCTACTCTCTCTACACACAGACTCATCAGCAGTGACAAATGGCTTGGTCAGTTGATCAGAGGTCTGGAAGGAGAAACATGGGAAGATCATCATTAAAGGAGGTCTGAGGTAGGGGCGTGTGGATGGACCTATGACAGTAGGCCCAAAGCATGAAGATGTCTCTACCCATGTCAATACTCCCCAGAAAGCCTCCACCTTGAAAGGAAGAGGCTCTGACTGACTACATCTTTTCAACCGTTCACTTTCTATTTTATTTGAAATTCATTGATTTCTAATGTATGCCCCAGATGCTTTCCATTTTGACTTAAGAAAACAATGACCAAAATAGCTTCTATTTTCGTGGCACATTCATGCATATTTGCCTCATTTTATCCAGGGGTCCTTCCTGGGAACTAGGAATGACAGAAAGGAGTTATTCCCTTTACAGGTGGAGAAAACTGATGTCAGAGATAATAAGTGCCCTGCTGAGGGTCACTAAGCCAGCGGGTGAGGGAGTTTCTTGTTTCCAGACTGGTGTTCTGTGTCTGTGGCTCCTTGGGCTGTGGAGGGAAAGCAGAGCTGAGTCAACCAGCAGGGGGCGCCTGATTCTTGCTGTCTGAGTCTGGCCACTGACCGTCCAGAGCAGGCTTCTGCCATCAGATGCGTGCGAGAGTGCCTGACATGTGACTGGTGAGTGGGCTCAGTTCCAGAACGCTCTTCCACTCACCGACCCTCCACCTACGGGTCACATTTTAGAGTTGCCCCACTGTGTGCGCTCACTCTCCAGGTGCCACTGCAGACCTGATGATGCTGCATGGTTCTGCCCAGTCCCCAGCAAGGAATGGACAGACGTTCGCACCTGTATACGGAGGCCACGTATTTCAAGCCTTAGTGCTGATAATAACCTTTCCCTTCCCGCCATACTACAAATGTGGAGCTTGTTATGGAGGTTTATCTTTGCGGCATGAATATTGATTTTTTTTTTCAATTCTTTCTTTTTGATGTAAGCTTTCTCTAACAGAACTCAGTTTTGCTGTGTTTCTTTTTTCAGCTTTCTCATTTATTATGGTCCCCTCTTCGGCAACGGGAGAACCTGTGAATTACAAATTCATTTAATCACGACAGATTTGTATTGAGTAGTTCCTGTGTGCCTGGCACCACGCATAGAGCACTGAACAAAAAATCCCAGCCCTCATGGAGCCTCCATTCTAGGGAGGGAGACAGATAGTAAACAAAATAAATAAGGAAAATATATGATCTGTCACATGGTGTTAAGTGCCAGAAAGAAAAATCAAGCAGAGAAGGGGAAGGGGGGTAGGGGAAGAGGTAGCCTGGGGGGACGTCTGTGCTGTAAATGAAGAGGTCAGACACAGGCTCACAGAGCGGGTGACCTCTGAGCCAAGACCCAAAGACGGTGAGGGGGCTGGCTCTGCAGATACTTGGGAGAAAGCTATTCCAGGGAACAGATAACTTAAAGGGCCCACTGCAGGAGAAGTGTGGCTTCACTGGAGTGAATAAGGAGAGACAGGTCAGAGAAGTAAACGGAGGGGGAAGGCGTGTGGGTCAGGGAGGGGGAAGGGCCACGTAATCCACGGGGATGCTCTTGGTGTTGACTGCCAAGGAGAAGTGCAGGCAAGGAGAAACGGTCCAGAGGAGTATATGTGATGATCACTTCCTGTAAAATATTTTAACTTCCAATCCTTCTCAATAGCCGCTCTCTGGAATTTGGAGGAAGGGACCAAACCTTAGATGTGGAATCCTAAAGCCCAGGCTCCCGTGTGGCTGTGAGGTGGGCGATACATTTTTCTTACTGAAATAGCCATGACATCTGGCTCTTGGGGCCGGTTGGAGGTACAACCATGATAAGACTCGAGCTCTCCTGGGGGCCAGCCATCAGGATCTTGTTGGAAGAATGCACCTTTCTCTTCCTGACATCTGCTCAGTGCTGCTGGGAAGCAGTCGCGGGAGGGCAGGCTTGGTACCACCATCCAGACTCCATGCGTGGGCATATCAGGAGTTGAGATGGGGTTCCACAGGTGTTGCTGAGCTCCTACAATATGCCGGGCATGCACAGGGGATACAGCCAACGTCCTAGCTGCATGGACCTTAAAGTCTAGAGGGAGAGAGAGACGTGCATAAACAAACTAATGTGCACCCTTCTGTCAGCTACTGATCAAATGGCACAAGGAAATATGGAGTAGAGTTTGGGGGTAGATGACGGCAATGAGGGGACCTGGGGAGGTCTCCCTGCTCTCTGATCCAGAGCGCAGAGCCCTGAATGAAGGGAGGGACAGACCACACGCAGATCTAGGAGAAGCGTGTCGTTGGCAGAGAGAAGAGCAAGGGTAAGAGCTCTGAGGTGGGAGAGAGCTGGGTGGCTTGCAGTGGGGGCAGGAGGGAGGCACAGCTAGTGAGTCTTGGGAGGCCAGATGCTGAAGACGGAAGCAGGGGCTGCACCAGCATAAGGCACGTGGGCATCTTTTCTGTGGTGGGGGATCTGTTGGACAGTTTGGGGAAGGGAAGTGGTGTTGTGATAGGATTCCCATTTTTAGGGCATGGTTTGGGCTTTGGTATGGAAGCAAGGGATACCAGTTAGGAGGAGAGAGAGGATGGTAGCTTGAAGAAGGTGACAATGGTGAGAGTGGCCAGCCATGGTCACATGTGGGTGTGTTGTGAGAGTAGAACCCATAGCATTTGCTGAGGGACTGGATATGAGGCTCAGGAAGGAGAGGAAGCAAAGGATGATTCTTAGATGTGGGGGTGAGTTGGGGTGAAACCCTAGAAGAGGAGTGGAGCAGGGTGTGTGTGTGTGTGTGTGTGTGTGTGTGTGTGTGTGTGTGTGTGTGTGTGTGAGTTGAGCCCAGTTTAAGTCTGAGATCCTTTCAGACAGCCTGGTGGAGAAGAAGAGGGTTTGGTCACAGGACTCTGGATTCAGGGAAGTGATCCAACCTGGAGAAAATGCATTGGCTTCTTCAGTAATAAGTGTAGTTGTGTTTGTGGAATATTCTGGGGCCTTCTTGAGTGACTTCTCCCAGTGTTGTGATGATCACAGTGTTGATTGAAGGAGTGAGAGCTAAAATTCACCGTGTGTTTCTAAGTGCCAGGTACTAGGCTGAATGCTTTCATCTCATTTAATTCTCACGCTTCCTTATTATCCCACTTTTACAGATGGAAGAGACTGAGGCACAGGGAGGTGGTGAGTCACGATTCATTTTCAGAGAAGGACATCACTGCGGGGTGTTGCACGTTTCCTGCTCTCCAGTGCCAGCCTAGGTTGCCTCCACACCCCACTCTGTGACTGAGGGACCCCGCCTTCCTCAGCCTTTGCACTGTGCACATTCAACAGCTGAGTGCTGTGAAAAGATAACGGTGCACATGAACTCTGGGGACACGTGTTCAAGTCCTGCCTCTGTGATTTACTGGAAGCTTTGTTTGGGGAGAATTAACGTATAGAGTTCAGAGAATGTCTTCCAGGCAAAGTTTCTTCATGCCTGCTCTCTTTGCTTTGCTCTCTGTTCCTTCTCCAGTCACCAGCCAGCTTCTGCCATCCTAACCCCCTCCAGACAACTTTCATTTCCTGGCCGTGCCAGCCTGATTACTTCTAATTGTCTTTGACTGCTTCCAGCTGGGTCTCCTAGCTGGCGTTCTGTGGGAGCACATAGACAGTCTCCCAGCCATATGGAAGGAGGAGATGGAGAAGGAGACGGGAAGGAGGCAGCTGGTACAAGTCAACTGAGAAAGCTTTTCACGGGCTTTCCAGCCCACTGTAACTGGCAATGTTTTTTAAAGGGTTAATGCATCCAAATTAGAGAATGGCCCATCTCTGACAAGACAAACAATTATATTTGTTGACTGCCCATAGGGAACCAACAATATAACTGCAAACGCTTTTAGAAAGTTATTAGAAGTGTCTTCCCCCAGGACAGAGGGGATCTTGCTGTCTGGAGCAATGAAGCTCCACTTATTTGAGAATCCGTGAACGATGGCTTTCTTTTTTTTTTTTCTAAATTTATTTTTTGGCTGCATTGGGTCTTCGTTGCTGTGCGCGGGCTGTCTCAAGTTGTGGCGAGCGGGGGCTACCTTTCATTGTGGTGCGTGGACTTCTTATTGCAGCGGCTTCTCTTATTAAGGAGCATGGGCTCTAGGTGTGCGGGCTTCAGTAGTAGTGGCACGTGGGCTGCAGCAGTTGCGGTGCGTGGGCTCAGTAATAGCAGCATGTGGACTTTAGGGCAAGCAGGCTTCAGTAGTTGTGGCTCACGGGCTCTAGAGCGCAGGCTCAGTAGTTGTGGCGCACGGGCTTAGTTGCTCCGTGGCATGTGGGATCTTCCTGGACCGGGGAACGAACCTGTGACCTCTGCATTGGCAGGCAGATTCTTAACCACTGCACCACCAGGGAAGTCCCACGATTGCCTTCATTTATGCAAATATATATTGAATGATGACCGTGTCTCAGGGCACTGTGCTAGGTGCTCTAGGGCAAATAGAATCTCTTGTTCTCAAAGAGTCTAAAATAGAAGAAAGACATTCACAGGCAGTAATACAGGACTTAAGAAGAATGAGTGATATAGAGTAAGAGAGAAGGAGGAGTGATCAGCCTCTTGCAGCTCACTGTTGTTAAACTACAGTGCCCACGTGCTCTGGAACCCACACGCCACAACTACAGAGCCCACACGCCCTGGAGCCTGTGCACCACAACTAGAGAAGAGAAAACCCGCACACCACAACTAGAGAGAAGCCCACGCATCACAACGGAGAGCCAGCGCTGCAATGAAAGATCCTGCATGCCTCGACAAAGATCCCGCGTGCCGCAACTAAAAGACCCTATGCAGCCAAAAAAAAAAAAAAAAAAAAAGGTGCAGAGGTGAGGAAGCCCCATCCTGGATAAAGACAGCTGAAATGTAGTGCTTAGAGACATCCCACAGGAAGAGAAGACGTATAGTTTGGAATAATTAGTAGAGAATCTTCAATGCTGGAATATGATTTTCAACAAGACGTTTTCCATGGTTTTCTATGTATCTATCTAACCTGAGGGCAGTCCATTGCTTTGTGTACTAATTTGTCTTACATAAAGGAATTTCTGGGCTTATTCCTTATTAAACAAGGCCATTTCAGAGGACAGGACCTATAGTTCAAAAACCAGTTACTAAGCCCAGGAAGGGTAGGATTTGGCCTTCTCTTTGGCATCCATCCCAGCTGATGGAATTAGCAGTGAACTTGTATCAAACCCAGGCATCAGGCTTGAAAAAGAATTAACGGGCCTGGATTTTCTCTCTTCTTCACCCCTTTCCTGACCTCCACCCAGAGAGGATAATTAAAAGGAAAGAAAATCTCTATTTCATTGTAAATATCTTCCATCATTTTTGTGCCTGAATTGGCTTTTTTTTTTTTTTAGGCCATAAAGGTAATTTGATGAACTGTCTCTGACATTTGCTTTACTCTATAATAAAGTAATTTCTAAATGTTCATACAGAGCTACTTATCCTAACATTTAAAGAAATTCATACTCTATTATAAACACATAGGCTACTAACTGGGGAAACTCTAAAACCTTTTCAGAAAGAAGATGCAGAATGGTTTTGATCCCAGAGTGAGCTCCATATTCCTCATCCATCAGATCTTTGTGGAACATTCACTCAGGGCTGGTCATATAGCCCCCTTCTCCCGCCAGGTTACTGTCCTAAAATTTGATTATTGAATCGGAGACATTGTAGCGATTGGATTGGCCTTGTGGAAATTATGGGGGTGGGGTGGTAGTAACGAAGTCCCTTAAGCACAGCAAGAAAAACATTTGAAAGTGTATTTTTAATATTGAGAAGAGGGAACAATGAGGAGACTGATGGAAAACAACCCCAGTCTTAAGACGCGAGTAGTCGATCATAGCATATTTAAAATTAGATCTACTTAAAACAGGCGTTTCTCTGGGTCACTTTTCACATGGGTCAGAAAGCCCCCAAGACACTGGATTAACGACTGCTGTGCACCCCCTCCTCTTCCCGCCTCGCCCCGATCTCAGAGCACTGAAGTGGATCATGCCATAATTGTTTACAGCGGAGTCAGTAGTGAAAGGAACTTGAGGACCGAATCCTGCCTTGGAACTCTGATGCTGTAATATCAGGGGTTAAGTATGCTTGAAACGCTGGTGCCTTTTATCTGGCTGCTCAACAGGTAGCATTTCGTAAATGCCTCCCCCTTCCTCCCCCCTCCCACCTCCCTGCCACGAGATTCCTCATTTTCGGTTTGAGAAGACGCTGGGGAGCCTGGAGAAGATCAGAGTCGTCAGGGCAGCTTCACTTGTTGACGAGGGATGAGGAGAGTCAGGGCGCGCACAGAACAAAAGCCTCCAGGAGCAGGGAGCGCTGGTCCATCGCATCCTGCAATCACCGGTATCATTTCAATGGAAAGCAGAGAAGGTGTAAACGTACGAGCCGAGGCAGCAAATGCCCTGGTTCCTACGTTGCCGCTGCTACTAGTATTGTTGCGGCTCCTCCTCCTCCTCCAACACAGCGTTCCCGTCTGGTGTGGGCCCGGGCAGACGCCCCGCCACCTCTCCATCCTTCCTTCCACCCATCCAGGGTCCAGAGGGTCCTACTACGTGCCACGCCCGCGGCTTGACAGCGGGCACCTAACCCACAGTCCACCGGGTTCGAGAGAGCCTCCCTCCCTTCCTCCTGCCCGGGGTCCGGGGTGGGTGCGGCTGGTAGTGGCGGCTTTCTTCGCCGAAAGGTCCAGGAAAGCCCGAGCCCCGAATCCGGGCGAGAGGCGCAGCCGGAGGCGGCGCGACTTGGGCGGCCCGGGAGCGCGCGTCTCCGAGGCAGCGCGAGGTGCCCCCGTCCGGCGCTCAGGTGGCTCCGCCGCCCGCTCCGCTGCTCCCCTCGCAGGGCCCTCCCCTCTCCGGCGAGGGTCGAGTTTGGCTGTTGCGCGCGGGGAAGGAGGGGCTACGAGGGATTTGAAAGTGTACAGGCTGCAGAGTGGAGCTCGCATCTGTTCCCGCCGCCCGCGACCGGATTAAATTTCTGCAAATTCAAACTGAATGGGGCTTTCTTCTGCTGCCTTCCAGAGGGCGCCTGCAGCCCGCCGCGCGCTGCTCTCGGGCGGGAGCGGCCGCCCGGCGCGCAGCTAGGAGCCAGCGAGCCGGACCCGAGCCCGTGCGGGCCAGCCGGCGGCGGCTAGGGCGGAGGCTGCCGAGGCGCCCGGGCTCCGGGACCAGGAACCCCGGCTCCGGGACCGGGCACCGGACCGCGCCCCTGCCCCTCCGCGGCCGGCTCGTTCCCCGCGCACCCGAGCGGGGCGACTGTCACTAGCCGCCCGGACGGGACCCCGGGCGGGGTCTCGGGGTCCCGACAGGGGCCCGGGCGACCCTCCGAAGAAGAACTTCTTGTGGGCGGGTCCCCGGTACCCTGTGGCCCGGGCGACCGCTATTGTCTGCGCGCGGCGCTCGGCGGCGGCCCGGGGCGCGGGAGCCGCGGGCCGGGCGGGGCCGGGCCCGGGGTGGCGGCGGGAGGAGCCGGGGGAGTCGCGTGGGCCGGACTAGGAGGAGGAGCCGCGACCGCGGGAGCCGAGCCGGAGCGGCGCGGGCAGCGGGCGAGCGCGATGCCGGCGGCGGCGGGGGACGGGCTCCTGGGCGAGCCGGCGGCGCCCGGGGGCGGCGGCGGCGCCGAGGACGCGGCCAGGCCGGCGGCGGCCTGCGAGGGAAGTTTCCTGCCGGCCTGGGTGAGCGGCGTGCCCCGCGAGCGGCTCCGCGACTTCCAGCACCACAAGCGCGTGGGCAACTACCTCATCGGCAGCAGGAAGCTGGGCGAGGGCTCCTTCGCCAAGGTGCGCGAGGGGCTGCACGTGCTGACCGGAGAGAAGGTGAGCCGCCCGGGGCGCCGGCCCCTGGCCTCCGGGTTGGGGGATCGGGGCGGCAGGGGCGGCGGGGACCCTGCGGAGAGCCCTGCGCTGCGAGTCTGGCTGCGGAGCCCCGGACGGGCGCCTCCCGCTCCGTCGGCTTTTCCTCTCGGGTTGAAAGCGGGGTCGAGCCAGACGCGCGCGCAGACCCTCGCAGCCGGGATACCGGCCTTTCCCGAGGGGCGATCTGGGGTCACTTTCCCCGGGGGGCGACTGGTTTCCACCGCGAAGCCGCCCGCAGCCTTGTTTGCTCCTCGAAGGGCGCCGCCTGGCGGACACCAGCGCGGGGGTGGGGTGGGCTGGGGTCTGGGGGACTCTGGTCTCCGGGCCGGTAGGGGCGGCAGATCAGTGGAGAGGCTGGAAGCAGGAATGGAGTGCGTGGGCCCTTACGCTGAGGGTGGGAGAGCCGATTAGCCAGCCCTTGGGGGAACTTAGAGTCTGATCCTGGGCTCTGGGTAGGAGGTGAGGGAAGGACGAGAGCCCAGGGACGTGCGCACCTGTGGGCTGCGGCAGCTAGGGGAAGTTTTGCGTGTTCACAGGAGGGTTTTCACGCGCCGCCCCTCCCTCCACACACAGCCTTCCCAGCCCTGCATCCCCATATCACCCCCTCCCCACGCTCAACCATTCCACCCCCTCCTCCCTCCTCACTCCAGCCGCTGGGGTGGGAGCTGCAGTCAGGATCCTGCTCTGGCATATACAGAACTACACACCGCTCTCCCCAGATTTCAGAGGTTGGGAGACGCCTTCTTATCTTTCTAGAAGAGGGGAAAGGAAAGGAAGAACCCCAGACACCTGCAAGGGCACCCCCTCCAGCCCTGTGAGAGGTTAGCAGGATGTGAACCCTTGCCAGGCAAGCCTCAGCTAGACCTAAGTTGTAACTTAGATCTGTGAGAAGAAACCCATAATATGATGACTTACTTTTGAGGTGAGGCTCCAGCCGGGAGGCTGCCCCAGCCTGGGAGTTACCCTAAGCTTGGAGCTACTTCAGACTGGGGTTGCCCCAAGCGCATGATCATCTGAGACTCAAGGCTCCCCCCAGGCTGGGGCTTGCTCAGCACGGGTGGGGTAGTAGCCCCTTTTTGTGGCCCATTCACCAGGGAGGTATCAGCAGTGTGGGTGGAACCGGGAAGCTCCAGGCTTCCTACCTGCCCTTCCACCCTCTGCCCTGGGATCCTCTGTCCAGCCTGGGAGTTCCTGGGAATGCACTGCGGGGCGACCTCTGATTACTGGGCGAGCTGCCCTGCCCTCCAGTCCCCAGCCTCACCTGGCTTTAATCGCCCTCCTGGGTTCCCCAGTGTGTCCTGGAGCCCCTTGCATTTGAGTGCAGGTCTCCGTCACCCTTGTCACTTGTCCTTTTCCTACAGCCGCTCTGGGTGAGGTGCCCTTTTTTTTGGGGAAGTGGGGTTAGAGTGAGCAGTTCTAAAAGTGCCTCTTGCTTGAATTTCCATGCAAAATGGGAGTGTTCAGGATGAACTCACTGAATTGAGTAACTCTTTAAAGAAGAATAAGAAAAACAAAAACAAAACAGAAAAACTCCAAACCTCATTCTAGTCCAAAGGGAGCGCGGCACCGTTTACTCCTGGGTTGGCAGTGGGCTGGGAACGTACACATCCCGTCATGGCGCGGGGATGCCCGAGGCCCCAGCTTGCTAACTACAGTGCGCTCACTTCTCCGTGCCCGGCACGCGGGGGTAGAACTTTATTTTCATTCGAAATGTATAGGATTCAGTCTAGTTGTGTATGTTCCCTCTTGAAACTTAGCAAAAAGAGACGAGGCGTTATGCGGACAGCTGAATGGGCAACGTTAGGAGCACGCCCGCTTCCCCTGCCCTGTCGCTCAGCTGCTTCGGGCTGCCTTCCACTTTCCGGTCGGTGCTGTGGGTCCGGCTCCTCTCCGCTGCATTTTTACTCTGTAACATCAGGCTGTTAGTTTTGGCTGAACTGCCCGAGGATGCACTCAGAGCTCAGTCCCTAGCCGGATGCTTGGGTTCTGGAGCTCTTTGCTGGGCCTGAAGGCACCCTGGAATGTGGGGAATTCCTTCCCGGATGGGGTCCAGTGAGGATTCCCCATCACCCTTAGGTGCTCACGCCCGTTTATCTCATCTTGTCTTTCTTAAATGATGCATCTCACTTCCTCTCCACACCGGGAGGAACAATTAATTGGACGTAAAATTATTGTGCTGGACTAATTGATTGGATCTAGTTAAGGAGAGTGCTTCTTAGAGTGGAGCAGGAGGTTGAGAGATTCTTCCGACGTGCCCTTCTTCAGCCCTGAGAATCGGTGCTCAGGGAATGCAGGCATTGTGAGAAATCTGGATTTTAGTTCACTTAATGGCCAGCTTGAAAGAAACAACGGGTGTCATTCATAGCTTTTTATCTCCCAGATCCAACACCTTAATGCTTAACTAAAAGATTTGGTTTTTGGCGGATCGTAGAGATTAAAATATGTGTGTGTGTGTGTGTGTGTGTGTGTGTGTGTGTGTGTGTGTACATGATTCTGCCTGGGAAGTATTGCTGAGTTCATGGGTCCCCAGCCCCACTCATGTGCTGGATAATGTCTTACTAAGACCAAAACAAAGGTGAAGTCAACCTCACACTATTTGCAGCCTCCAGGTCTCTTTATAAGGTGACCTATTAAGGGGGTGTTCGCCCAGAGAGGGGCTACTCCTGTGAGCCAAGCAAGGGGAGACCTCGAGGTGACAGGACCCAGAGGAAGGGAAACGAAGTGTGCCCAGAGTGGGTGATGTGAGTGTTCCGGAAGGGCCTCTCCCTTCAATAATTCCCCCTTTGCGGAGGTGCATACTTTCTGGAGAAAGCACTTCACTCTTCTCCATTCCTTTTTTTTTTGGAAAGGACACAGACCACTGCAGGAGGGGAATTAAGTCATGAAGGCTGCCCTAAGAAATAGATGTATCCCCCCATGCCATCCCCTGAGTAGAAGGATCCAGGACAGCCTGTCCTGAGGAATCAGTTCATGAAAAATCTGCAAAGGGGGATGGAGAAAGGGAAGAAGGGGAGGTGCCCCACGCCTGCAGTTGCAGTCTCAAACTGTGCACGTTGTGTTGGGTGATTTATGGCAACATCCAGAGTATTGCTGGCTTAGGGTGTGTGTGTGTGTGTGTGTGTGTGTTGTGTTTTGACTTGGCGCACGTTTCCGAAAAGCTTTGGGTGCCATCCTACGTGGCTCGCTGAGAATTACTGTCTGAGTCCGTCTGACAAAAGGAGCCGCTTTTTCCTGACTTTCATTCAGGCTTCAATCCTATCTTATCAAGAGGCTCCTTTTCCCACCACTGCCTGCAGGACAGTATTTTTTTTTTATTTTTTTTGCCAGCCTCTCTCCAAAGTTGTTTGAAAGTCATTTGGATCTAGTCGGCCCTTTTACCACTTGAAAAGAAAGGATGGCTTTGGGCAAGACCTAATTTTGTCCTCCTGTAGCTTTGAGTGGCTGCCATCCTCCGTTAACGCGGCTTTGAAAATAAATCATTCACTCGATCATGTGAAACTCTTAACCAGTACGTTCTCAGTCTGTCTTTGACTAAGTTGATGATTAGACAAGGAAAAATGATCACAAAATCAGACTTTGAAAAAAAGGATTCTCAGTGGCTTTGAGACAAAGAGCAAAGTTGCCGTGCAGGAGTATTAAGTGATAACTTTCAAATACGCAGGAAGAGGTGTGCTTGCGGCCTCTGTATTGGTCCGCAGTACCTATGAAATGCATAGTCTCTGGCACTTGATAGGTTACTCATTTTAAAAATGAAAGAATATAGTTGCAGAGGCTTAGAGAGAAGAGCATAGGGGTATCTCAAGTATAGAGCAGGTTCCACAGGCAGGCAAAGCTGCAAAAAGGGGGGAAAATAGTTGAGGCCACAGTTACTTTTTTTTGTGATTAAGTCTCTCTGAGAGACAAAGTTAGGTACAGAAAATGATTGGTTAAGATGTTTAACTACCTTGTTCTAACCCTTGGTTTAAAAAAAAGAGCCTGTTTATCACTTTCATTGGAGCTCTTTTGGGGCTAAAAATAAGGGTTGCCTGCTTAGTAAGTTGCCAATAATTATGCTTCAAGCATGACAGCGCCAGATACCTGGAGGGAAGGAGTTACTAAAAATACAATTTACTATGTTTTTTGGAGCAGGAAATATGACTAATTTTAGAGGTGGCCTTTTGGCAGATCTGTTTTTAGCAAGTATTTCGGAAACAAACAGGTGCTAAATCCTGTATATATATATATATATATTTTAAGTGCTAGAAATTTAGGGGTAATAGCTCTGAGGCTCAAGAAATGCCTAGGGAACTGGAAATTCCAATTAGTCCCAGCAGCGATTTCTTGGCAAGCGAAAGGCATTGGGCAAAAGCACCTGCTCAGTGTGTTGCTTGTGATAAGGCAGTGCCTATAATTTCCGAGATTGCATGCTGCAGTTCACGGGCACAATCTTTTTGAACTTCCTGCCCTGCCTCATCTTTTTGAAGTCCTCGTGAAGGGTGGAACTTGGCACTTAGGGCTCGCTTCTCAGTGTTCATGGATACGCAGGTCCCATGGACTTCAAAGGGCGCTTTGAGTCAGCACAAGAGTGCTGAACAGTGCCCTCGAAGAGGAGCGCAGCCTGACACTTTCTCTGCGGGTGTGGAGTCACCGGCACGGGCTGGGCTCAACGACAGCAGTCCGTACGCTGGCGGCTGTTCCAGGGCCACGTGGCGCTCATCCATCCCAGGGGTTAACTTTTCCAGGAGGTGTGGGGAGTGGCAGCCGTGTCTGCCCAGAGAGAGAGGAGCAGACTGGGTGTCCTGTGGGAAGGTGGTTTGGACACCAAGTATCGTTTACCTTGGGATGTACGCCCCATCTCGATTATTCATGGTAACCCAGCGACCTGCTCTCTTGGCTAATTGAAACCCGTAGATAATCCCCAAGCCTTACTTTTAGCAAACTGGTGAAACCTCTTCCTCCGCTCAGCCTGGGCCCTGGCCACTTTCAAGTGCTGACCTCAATTGGATTTCATGCTCTCTGATGACATGGTGCTGGCTGGTAGGTTGACCAGCAGGAAAGGGGTGAACCACGGGACCTGAATGGTACCCGAGGAGGCAGATACTTCTGCAAAGGTAGACAGAGCTGTTGCCGCTCCTGTCTCCTGAACACCAGCTCAGCGGTATAGCGCTTTGTGGCATAGCGCTTTGTGGCATATTCAGGGTCTCCCGTGCGTTTTCTCATTAGTTGCTAGAAGCAACCCTGGGCAGGTGAGAACCAACTCACTGGTGTCCTTACCTTTGTTGGCTACGTGGAGGTATGCCCTGAGTAGATTTTTCCTCTGACCTTCTCTTCTCTATTGCTAGGGCGGCCCTAACAAATGACCACGAACTGGGTGGCTTAAAACAACAGAAATTGATTCTCTTAGACTTCTGGAAGCCAGAAGTCCAAAATCAAGGTGTTGGCAGAACCTCTGAAAGCTCTAGGGGAGGATCTTTCCACGCCTCTTGCAGCTTCTGACCATCCCTGGCATCCCTTGGCTTGTGGATGCGACACCCCAATCTCTGCCTCTGCCTTCGTATGGCCTTCTTTCCCCTGTGTGTCTTCTCTGTCTCCAAATCTCCCTCTCCTTATAAGGAAGGAGGGGAATGTGGTCTTAGGGTGTATACTCGGGACCAACACCTGTGAGGGGAGGAGAGGCGAGGAGAGGGGCAAGGCAGCATTGGGCAAAGGCAGAAGTTGGGCCCCGATGCAGTCCCAGCTGAAGCCCCCCGCCCATGCCATGCTGCACTCTGGAGCTGAGACGTCCAAGCTGGGGCTCTGTATCTTTATATCTACTGAGGTGTCCAGGTTGGGGCGAGGGGACTGAGCCTTTGTAACTTTGGACCCTGGATCCGTCACTGGGTGAGGGCTGCCCTGGGAAGGGGGCGTGGCTTTGGACACTTGCTGAGGGAAGTTGCTGGGGTGAGCTCAGCAGCAGAGGTCAGCAGCTGGGGAGGAAGTTCTTAGTCCAGAAGGGGAAGTGGGGCAGCGCGGCCAGGTGTCCACTGCTTACTGGGAGAGACAGGCCGGAGTCCAGCGTCTTGATCTGAGTCCAGGCCGGATCCATAAACAAAGTGGGCAGCTTCCCGCCCTACCTTGCCCACCTTGTTATGGTGCTTCTCCACCTGAAATGAGGGGACAGCCAGAGTCTACTTCCTAACGGTGAGCATGCTGGGAATATTCTGGCCTTGCGTTTCTTTTCACTTAGGATGCTCAGGGCTCACTGTTGGGTTTGTGGATACCTTTGGGGTACTTTCATGTGTTCTATGTGTTTTCTCTTGCGGACTTTATGTCCACAGGGTTGGACTAACTTGTCGACCAGCTTGTCTAATCAGAGACAGTGGGAAAGTTCCTCCCTCCCCCATCACTCCTGAGTTGTGGGAAATTGGATTATTGCCAGACAGAGTCATGATTCGGGACATTCGGGTGACAGGAAGGATTGCTCGGGTGGGAGCCATCTCTTAAGACCCTCTTACCACCTCTACCTCCAGCGAACCGACTTTTCCCTACAGCAGTTTCTCATTACTGGATTCTTTCTGGTTTTTAATCACATGTGTGTGTGTTTTAAGATTCGTTTGGCTAAAGTTTGGAATAGGAAATACAGACACGTGGTCTTAAATGGGAAGGTTTCAAGAGGGGATGCAGTGAAAGGTAATTCTGCCTTTACCTGTGTGCCTCAGTGATGGGTTCCTCTCCCCAGGGGCAACCCCACTTCTAGTTTCCTGTGTATCCTTCCAAACATACTCTATCTGCATACAAGCGTACATACATTTGATACTCCATATGCATGCATTTGTAAAGGTATAGATATAGGGAAATATATTTTTACACTATACATGCTGTTCAGTATCTTGCTTTTTTCACTTAACAATATATCTTGAACGTCCTTCCCCCAGATTACTACAGAATTGCCTTATTCTTTTTAATTACTGCATAGTATTCATCGTATGGAGGTACCATGTTTACTTAGTCATTCCTTGATGAGTACGTCAATGGACATTACTTAAGAAATTAAGCACAATTAAAGAATGGACATTTAGGTTGTATACAATTTTTTCTTATTCTCCAATAGTGCAGCAGTAAATATCTGTGCCTTTGTGTCATCTTGTAAATGTTTCAAGTATATCTGAGGGATAAATTCCTAGTCTTAGGCAAAAGGGTATGACTCTTTTGTTTTGTTTTGCTTTTTTGGCCACACCGTGCAGCTTGTGGAATCTTAGTTCCCCAACCAGGGATCGAACCTGGGCCCCTGCAGTGAAAGCTCTGAGTCCTAACCACTGGACTACCGGGGAATTCCCAAAGGTATGACTTTTAACTGTTGACGAATATTGCCAAATTGCCCGCCAAAGAGGTTGTCCTAGTTTATACTTCCATCAATCTGGTATGTGAGTTTCTTTCCACATCTTTATCAATATAAGGTACTCTCAAACTTTCTGATCTTTGCCTATCTAGTAGATTAAACATGATATCTTTTTTATGTGTAGTTTATCATATTTGTAAGTGAATTGAACATATTTGTTCAATATGTCCCAAAACAATTTGAATTTCATTTCTGTTCATTGTTCATGTCCATTCTCCATCTTCCCTTGGGTTTTTGGTCTTTTTCTTATTGATTTATAGGCACTTTTTATATTTTAAGGCAATCAGTCCTCTTTCAGTGATATAGTTTGAAGCCTCCTCCGCCTTGCTTGCTCCCTGCTTATTCTTTGTCTTTGTTTCTTGGTCATCCTCACCATTGCAGAGGTTATTTCCCTGGATTCTACTAACTAGTGAGGGGCCATAAGGAGCTTTGTGGTTCCATGGACCCCTACAAATTGTATGTGTATAATTATATTTCTGGGACAAGGATCCATGACTTCATCAGATTCTACAAGGAATTATTTACCCCCAAAATGTTAAGAGCCACTGCTTTGTTGCCCATCCGTGTCAGCAATGCTGTCTGAATGGAGGTTTGTATGTTGGGATCAGGATTTGGATCACCTTGGCGTGTTAGCACCTGTGCTAATTGGGCTGAAGTTGCAGATTACACTCGGGCTAGGCAGGTGATTCTATGACTGTGACCTTGGCTTGGCATGCCTAATTTCTGCCTTCCTGTCCCCCACCATGCCTGGGTCACAGGGAAAGGGCATGATAGAGTGTAGACAGATTTTTGGAAGACCTTGACTCTTGCTAGGACATGTTTCAATCATGTCCCATTATTTCTTCATGGGAAAGGTGATAGATACAGTTTATGGTGGGTGGTTGAGAAGAAAGAGAAAGAGGGAGTATCAAGGGAAATGAAAACCTTTTAAGGAGCAGTAGCTGCCTCTTAACTTGGACATAAAATGCACCGAGTCAAGTGTAAGCACGTGTGTAAAAATATTCCTGGGACCCTTTGGGGCTATTTTGTCCACCCTCGAAGCCTTCCGGCGGGTGCTACTGGTGGAGTGAACAACTGGGCCTGTTTGGAGTCCTGGAGGTCAGCATGGCCTCGCTCTGATGACCCTCTCTATTGCTCCTGTCCCCTGTCACTCTCTGCCCCCTCGCCTTGCTTTGTCTTTCCTCAAAGTGCTTC
This sequence comes from Physeter macrocephalus, assembly GCF_002837175.3. Lineage (NCBI taxonomy): Eukaryota > Metazoa > Chordata > Mammalia > Artiodactyla > Physeteridae > Physeter > Physeter macrocephalus. The sequence goes on from NC_041221.1 coordinate 3,112,738, forward strand.
TCACCACCTGTATTAGTTTGCTAGAGCTGCTGTAACAAAGTACCATACACTGGGCGGCTTAAACAGCAGAGACTTACTGCCACACAGTTTTGGAGGCCAGAGCCCAAAATCAAGGTGTTGGTAGGGTTGGTTCCTCCTGAGGGCTGTGAGGGCAGGATCTGCTCTAGGCCCCTCCCCTTGGTTTGGGGATAGCTTTCTTCTCTCTGTGTATTTTCACATTGTTTTCCTCTGTGTGTGTCTGTCTCTGTGTCCACATTTCCCCTTCTTACGAGGACATCAGTGGTACTAGGGTCCATCCTAATGACCTCACTTGATGACCTCTGTCAAGATCATTATTGCCGAATAAGGTGAAATTCTGAGGTACTGGGGGTTAGTCTGAAGGTTTGTGTCCCCTCAAATTTCATAGGTTAAAACCTAATCCGCAATGTGACAGTATTAGGAGGTGGGGCCTTTTGGAGGTGATTAGGCCATGCGGACAGAGCCCTTATGAATGGGATTTCTGGTCTTAAAAAAGAGACCCTAGAAAGCTCTTTTGCCTGTTCTTCCATGTGAGGATATGGCAAGAAGATGGCTGTCTAGGAACCAGGAAGAGAGATCTCACCAGATGCCACATCTGCCTTGATCTTGGACTTCCCAGCCTCCAGAACTGTGAGAAATAATTGTCTGTTATTTATAAGCTATTTGGCCTATGGTATTTGTTGTAGCAGCCTGAACAGACTAAGAAAGGACTTAAACAGATGAATTTTGGGGGGGACTCCATTCAATTCATACCATCACCTGACCCTATGCTATATATTTCTGTGTTCATATGTTTATTATTTTTCTCCCCATTAGACTGTAAGCCCCATGAGGGAGGGATCACTGCTTTATGCTTGGTGGCTAGAATAGTATCTGGTACAGAGACGGTGCTCAGTAAATATTTTTTGAATGGATCAAAGAATGCTTTGATCTCCCCAGGCCATGAGGACGGTCGGCCGGAATGGTTTTGTTTTGTTTTGTTTTTCATTTTTTTTTTTTTTTTGGTCGCGCCCTGGAGCTTGCGGGATGTTAGTTCCCCGACCGGGGATCGAATCCGGGCTCCATCAGTGAAAGCATGGAGTCCTAACCACTGGACCACCCAGGGAATTCCCTGGCCGGGAATGGTTTGACAGCCCTGTCTCTCTCACTTCCTTGCGGCTCCTGGGTGCGCCCGTGTGAGCAGTGAGTAGATTGGACAGCTTGTTCAGCTGGTGCTCTTTGGGAAAAATTCCAGACCCAGGACAGCTGTGCCTTCTGCAGGGACTTGTTAAGGAAGTCACCTAGGTATCAGAGGGACCAGCCAGAGACAGAAAGATATTCTGCAATGTCATGGGACTGTTAATGGACCCTCAGCTCTTTCCTGAGAAAATGTAGCAACACTGCAGCAGATGGGCGACGTTGCTATTTGCAAACATACATTTCTTTGGATGTTTCCCATGGAGATATATGGAGCTTTGGATTCTGTCTCTTTAACTACAATTTTTTTTATAAGTTTATCAGTCTCTTAGCCAAATTGCTGCCAAAACATTTAGCAAACCTGTTGCTTCTCTTGCCTGTTCTCTGAGCCATTTGTTTTGTTCTCATCCCTTTCCTTGCGTTATCTCTGTCGTGGTTTTTTTTGTTTTGTTTTTTTCTTTTGAAGTATAGTTGACTTACAATGTTGTGTTAGTTTCTGCTGTATAGCAAAGTGATTCAGTTTTATATATATGTGTGTGTATATATATATATATTCTTTTTTTATATTCTTTTCCATTATGGTTTATCATAGGATATTGAATACAGTTCCCTGTGCTGCACAGTAGAACCTTGTTGTTTATCCATCCTATATGTAATAGCTTACATCTGCTCACCCCAAACTCCCACTCCATCCCTCCCCCCCCCCCTCCCCCCTGGCAACCATCAGTCTCTTCTCTATGTCCATGAGTCTGTTTCATAGATAGGTTCATTTGTGTCATACTTTAGATTCTGCATATAAGCGATATCATATGGTGTTTGTCTTTCTCTTTCTGACTTAACTTCACTTAGTATGATAATCTCTAGTTGTATCCATGTTGCTGCAAAGGGCATTATTTCATTCTTGTTTATGGCTGAGTAGTATTCCATTATATATATGTACCACATCTTCTTCTTTTTTATTTCGGCTGTGCTTCGCGGCTTGCAGGATCTTAGTTCCCTGACCAGGGATTGAACCTGGGGCCACAGCAGTGAAAAGGCCAGGTCCTAACCACTGGACTGCCAGGGAGTTCCGTGTACCACATCTTCTTTATCCATTCATCTGTCGATGGACATTTAGATTGTTTCCCTGTCTTGGCTATTGTGAATAGTGCTGCTGTGAACATAGGGGTGCATGTATCTTTTTGAATTATAGTTTTGTCTGGATAGATGCCCAGGAGTGGGATTGCTGGATCATATGGTAGCTCTATTTTTAGTTTTCTGAGGAACCTCCATACTGTTCTCCATAGTGGCTGTATCAATTTACATTCCCACCAGCAGTGTGGGAGGGTTCCCTTTTCTCCACACCCTCACCAGCAAGTGTTATTTGTGGGCTTTTTCATTATGGCCATTCTGACCGGTGTGAGGTGGTGCCTCATGTAATGTTGATTTGCATTTCTCTAATAACTAGAGATGTTGTATCTCTTTTTTTTTTTTTTTTTTTTCACTGCGCCACCAGGGAAGCCCAAGCTCTGTCACTTTTATCTCCTATTGAGTTTCTGTTGTCTTACATCCTGCCCCATGGCTTTTTGGTAAGGTGTCTGGCCATCCTTCTGACTCTGTTCAGATACTCTTGTTCCACGAATCTCCTCTCTTGGTCATGACTTGCTCTTTGCCAGAGCTCTGTGCATAGGGCACAGGAAGGGTGAACAGCAGTGAGGGATGCTCCCTGGGCACAGAGCATGGTGCTGAAGGACAAAGCAAGTGGAAAATGCAGCAGCCACCCACGAGGAGCCTTGCTCTCTCTGTTTCGGACGATGGGATGAAGTTCCGAATCCCAGTGATTCTCTAGTCTACCTGGAGCAGAGCAGGGTTTTCGTGACCTTCTGAATCACCAAAATCCTACAGGAGGGGATTGCGTGCTTGCTCTTTGCTTTGACCACGAGGATGTAATACTTATAACGATAGTAATAATTAACATTTATGGATCGCATACCATCTGCTAGGCCATGTCCTAGATGCTTTGCTGCAGAATAGAATTAATTCCTTACAGTGGCTTTTGTAGTGGGTAGTGTTGTCCCAATTTTGTAGCTTGGTTTGACTAGCCATCCGGGGTGCCCAAGAGTCTCTAAAGTCCTGCATTTGGGGAAACTCCTAAGATAACAGCAAAACCAGATGAACCCAAGAAGACATCTCATCAGTATTTGGAATCTTACTGAGGGTTTTCACATGAAACTATTAAAGAGCAGTTAATCAGGTCATGAATAAGTGATGAACGAACCAAACCCCAAAGCCCAAAGCCCTGGGAGTAACTGAGATGCTTGTTGTGGATGATGACCTCTACTCGTGGTCCTGGGTGGTGAGGGGGGCTTTTCCCACCCCTGGGCTCCAATATGCTAGGTTCACCGTGCACTCCAAGTCTCCAGTGTGGGCAGAGGTCCTGGTCTGCCATCTTTTACAAGTTCACAATGAGATGAAGAGCTTGAGCCTGCTGTGTGTGTGTGTGTATTATTAAATAAAAATCATAATACCGAGCTAAATATAAACACATAACTTTTTTTTTCAAAGATGTTTTTGATGTGGACCATTTTGAAAGTCTTTATTGAATTTGTTACAATATTGCTTTGTTGTTTATCCATCCTATATGTAATAGCTTACATCTGCTCACCCCAAACTCCCACTCCATCCCTCCCCCACCCCCACCCCCTTGGCAACCATCAGTCTCTTCTCTATGTCCATGAGTCTGTTTCATAGATAGGTTCATTTGTGTCATACTTTAGATTCTGCATATAAGCGATATCATATGGTGTTTGTCTTTCTCTTTCTGACTTAACTTCACTTAGTATGATAATCTCTAGTTGTATCCATGTTGCTGCAAAGGGCATTATTTCATTCTTGTTTATGGCTGAGTAGTATTCCATTATATATATGTACCACATCTTCTTCTTTTTTATTTCGGCTGTGCTTCGCGGCTTGCAGGATCTTAGTTCCCTGACCAGGGATTGAACCTGGGGCCACAGCAGTGAAAAGGCCAGGTCCTAACCACTGGACTGCCAGGGAGTTCCGTGTACCACATCTTCTTTATCCATTCATCTGTCGATGGACATTTAGATTGTTTCCCTGTCTTGGCTATTGTGAATAGTGCTGCTGTGAACATAGGGGTGCATGTATCTTTTTGAATTATAGTTTTGTCTGGATAGATGCCCAGGAGTGGGATTGCTGGATCATATGGTAGCTCTATTTTTAGTTTTCTGAGGAACCTCCATACTGTTCTCCATAGTGGCTGTATCAATTTACATTCCCACCAGCAGTGTGGGAGGGTTCCCTTTTCTCCACACCCTCACCAGCAAGTGTTATTTGTGGGCTTTTTCATTATGGCCATTCTGACCGGTGTGAGGTGGTGCCTCATGTAATGTTGATTTGCATTTCTCTAATAACTAGAGATGTTGTATCTCTTTTTTTTTTTTTTTTTTTTTGCACCAGGGAAGCCCAAGCTCTGTCACTTTTATCTCCTATTGAGTTTCTGTTGTCTTACATCCTGCCCCATGGCTTTTTGGTAAGGTGTCTGGCCATCCTTCTGACTCTGTTCAGATACTCTTGTTCCACGAATCTCCTCTCTTGGTCATGACTTGCTCTTTGCCAGAGCTCTGTGCACAGGGCACAGGAAGGGTGAACAGCAGTGAGGGATGCTCCCTGGGCACAGAGCATGGTGCTGAAGGACAAAGCAAGTGGAAAATGCAGCAGCCACCCACGAGGAGCCTTGCTCTCTCTGTTTCGGACGATGGGATGAAGTTCCGAATCCCAGTGATTCTCTAGTCTACCTGGAGCAGAGCAGGGTTTTCGTGACCTTCTGAATCACCAAAATCCTACAGGAGGGGATTGCGTGCTTGCTCTTTGCTTTGACCACGAGGATGTAATACTTATAACGATAGTAATAATTAACATTTATGGATCGCATACCATCTGCTAGGCCATGTCCTAGATGCTTTGCTGCAGAATAGAATTAATTCCTTACAGTGGCTTTTGTAGTGGGTAGTGTTGTCCCAATTTTGTAGCTTGGTTTGACTAGCCATCCGGGGTGCCCAAGAGTCTCTAAAGTCCTGCATTTGGGGAAACTCCTAAGATAACAGCAAAACCAGATGAACCCAAGAAGACATCTCATCAGTATTTGGAATCTTACTGCGGGTTTTCACATGAAACTATTAAAGAGCAGTTAATCAGGTCATGAATAAGTGATGAACGAACCAAACCCCAAAGCCCAAAGCCCTGGGAGTAACTGAGATGCTTGTTGTGGATGATGACCTCTACTCGTGGTCCTGGGTGGTGAGGGGGGCTTTTCCCACCCCTGGGCTCCAATATGCTAGGTTCACCGTGCACTCCAAGTCTCCAGTGTGGGCAGAGGTCCTGGTCTGCCATCTTTTACAAGTTCACAATGAGATGAAGAGCTTGAGCCTGCTGTGTGTGTGTGTGTATTATTAAATAAAAATCATAATACCGAGCTAAATATAAACACATAACTTTTTTTTTCAAAGATGTTTTTGATGTGGACCATTTTGAAAGTCTTTATTGAATTTGTTACAATATTGCTTCTGTTTTATGTTTTGTTTTTTTGGCCATGAGGCATGTGGGATCTTAGCTCCCCAACCAGGGATCGAGCCCACACCCCCTGCATTGGAAGGTGAAGTCTTAACCACTGGACCACCAAGGAAGTCCCCACACATAATTTTTTGGTAGCAGATTTTCTTAATGAAGGAAACGAAGGGGACTAGGAGTTACCTTGAGTAGCTCTGATTAGCGTTCAGTCTTAGTTTTAATACCTTTCTTTTGCACTGGAGGGAGAAAAATCTGTATGAGGGGAGAGAGGATTTTGAATCAAGGTGAAGCTGCAGATGCACGTCTTATGTAGCTCACTGAACAGTCCCTGAGAGTCTCCTTGTTAGACCACCCTCCTTCAAGAATGAACAGATTATTTATTAAAAACAATGCAGAACACCCCGTACCTTCACCTCGTTTATTTATGCAGACGGTTGGAGCTAGACTAGCTTTTCTAAGCCTTTGCTCTGTCCCCATTTGGGCTAAGAAGGGACGCTGGAGCCAAACGGAAGGAAGTGCCCAAGTGAAAATGAAGCTGCAAGGAAAGTGACTGTAAAGTCTGGGATCAGAATATTCTAGCATGTTACCTGAGCCCTACTTTAGTGAAACCAAATGGATAGAGATAAGTGTTATCACTTACGTAATCTGGTCTTTCGGTGGAATTACCGCGGCTTTGATGTAGAAGTCGCGGTTTTTAAGTGTACTCTTTATTCCAGGTTAAAAATTTAATTAGAGAAACTAGTTGATGACTCAGTTCTCAGTTGAACATTTACATTTATAATACTAATAAAAAACTTGTTTTGAAAATACTTGTTCAGGTTTGTATAGTGTCAGTCCCATGGAATGACATTTTATTCTATTAAAAACTAACATTTGTGAGCAGAGGTTGTAATTTCAAGCCCGATTTGACATAATGAAACTTGAATTTCCCTCTGGAGGGAAGGTGCTTTATGGCTATGGTACTCCCACCCAATTCAGTACCCTGAGATGCTTCTTCCTAGATCAAAAATGAGCTTTTTGTCATAGAAGCCATTAAATTAAAGCACCTGAGAGCACATAGAGTAACAAATGGTTTCTTTCCAATAATCAGACTTGGAATAATGTGCTACAGATTTCAGCAGGGCATATTTATTTAAAATATACATGTAAATCATCTAGTATAAATCCGTGTTTTTCCTATGATCAGCTATAAATATTTTTAAAATATTTTTTTAAAGTATTTTGGACCAAGTACTTCGTGTTTTAGAATTTTTTCAGCTAGTCTAGTCACTGGCACATTCTAGAATATTTGTGGTTTTTAATTAATCAAAATAAATCCTGGGCTAATATTTGTTAATTGCCATGTATTTTGTCCTTGCATAGCCACTTACATATACTATTTTCATTATTTTTTTAACATCTTTATTGGAGTATAAGAGCGTTACAATGGTGTGTTAGTTTCTGCTTTATAACAAAGTGAATCAGTTATACATATACATATGTTCCTATATCTCTTCCCTCTTGCGTCTGCCTCCCTCCCACCCTCCCTATCCCTCCCCTCTAGGTGGTCACAAACCACCTAGCTGATCTCCCTGTGCTATGCGGCTACTTCCCACTAGCTATCTATTTTACGTTTGGTAGTGTATATATGTCCATGCCACTCTCTCACTTTGTCAC
>NC_041221.1:3120166-3121113 GCF_002837175.3 Physeter macrocephalus
GTGTATATATATATATATTCTTTTTTTATATTCTTTTCCATTATGGTTTATCATAGGATATTGAATACAGTTCCCTGTGCTGCACAGTAGAACCTTGTTGTTTATCCATCCTATATGTAATAGCTTACATCTGCTCACCCCAAACTCCCACTCCATCCCTCCCCCACCCCCTCCCCCTTGGCAACCATCAGTCTCTTCTCTATGTCCATGAGTCTGTTTCATAGATAGGTTCATTTGTGTCATACTTTAGATTCTGCATATAAGCGATATCATATGGTGTTTGTCTTTCTCTTTCTGACTTAACTTCACTTAGTATGATAATCTCTAGTTGTATCCATGTTGCTGCAAAGGGCATTATTTCATTCTTGTTTATGGCTGAGTAGTATTCCATTATATATATGTACCACATCTTCTTCTTTTTTATTTCGGCTGCGCTTCGCGGCTTGCAGGATCTTAGTTCCCTGACCAGGGATTGAACCTGGGGCCACAGCAGTGAAAAGGCCAGGTCCTAACCACTGGACTGCCAGGGAGTTCCGTGTACCACATCTTCTTTATCCATTCATCTGTCGATGGACATTTAGATTGTTTCCCTGTCTTGGCTATTGTGAATAGTGCTGCTGTGAACATAGGGGTGCATGTATCTTTTTGAATTATAGTTTTGTCTGGATAGATGCCCAGGAGTGGGATTGCTGGATCATATGGTAGCTCTATTTTTAGTTTTCTGAGGAACCTCCATACTGTTCTCCATAGTGGCTGTATCAATTTACATTCCCACCAGCAGTGTGGGAGGGTTCCCTTTTCTCCACACCCTCACCAGCAAGTGTTATTTGTGGGCTTTTTCATTATGGCCATTCTGACCGGTGTGAGGTGGTGCCTCATGTAATGTTGATTTGCATTTCTCTAATAACTAGAGATGTTGTATCTCTTTTTTTTTTTTTTTTTTTTTG
>NC_041221.1:3121722-3123425 GCF_002837175.3 Physeter macrocephalus
AGATTGCTTTTGCTATTTGGGGTCTTTTGTGTTTCCATACAAATTGTGAAATTTTTTTTTCTAGTTCTGTAAAAAATGCTAGTGGTAGTTTGATAGGGATTGCATTGAATCTGTAGATTGCTTTGGGTAGTAGAGTCATTTTCACAATGTTGATTCTTCCAATCCAAGAACATGGTATATTTCTCCACCTATTTGTATCATCTTTAATTTCTTTCATCAGTGTCTTATAGTTTTCTGCATACAAGTCTTTTGTCTCCTTAGGTAGGTTTATTCCTAGATATTTTATTCTTTTTGTTGCCGTGGTAAATGGGAGTGTTTTCTTAATTTCACTCTCAGATTTTTCATCATTAGTGTATAAGAATGCCAGAGATTTCTGTGCATTAATTTTGTATCCTGCTACTTTACCAAATTCATTGATTAGCTCTAGTGGTTTTCTGGTAGCATCCTTAGGATTCTCTATGTATAATATCATGTCATCTGCAAATAGTGACAGCTTTACTTCTTCTTTTCCTATTTGGATTCCTTTTATTTGTTTTTTTTTTTTTTCTCTGATTGCTGTGGCTAGAACTTCCAAAACTATGTTGAATAAGAGTGGTGAGAGTGGGCAACCTTGTCTTGTTCCTGATCTTAGTGGAAATGGTTTCAGTTCTTCACCATTGAGAACTTTGTTGGCTGTGGGTTTGTCATATATGGCCTTTATTATGTTGAGGAAAGTTCCCTCTATGCCTACTTTCTGCAGGGTTTTTATCATAAATGGGTGTTGAATTTTGTCAAAAGCTTTCTCTGCATCTATTGAGATGATCATATGGTTTTTCTCCTTCAGTTTGTTGCTATGGTGTATCACGTTGTTTGATTTGTGTATATTGAAGAATCCTTGCATTCCCAGAATACACCTCACTTGATCATGGTGTATGATCCTTTTAATGTGCTGTTGGATTCTGTTTGCTAGTATTTTGTTGAGGATTTTTGCATCTATGTTCATCAGTGATATTGGCCTGTAGTTTTCTTTCTTTGTGACGTCTTTGTCTGGTTTTGGTATCAGGGTGATGGTGGCCTCATAGAATGAGTTTGGGAGTGTTCCTCCCTCTGCTATCTTTTGGAAGAGTTTGAGAAGGATAGGTGTTAGCTCTTCTCTAAATGTTTGATAGAATTCGCCTGTGAAGCCATCTGGTCCTGGGCTTATGTTTGTTGGAAGATTTCTAATCACAGTTTCAATTTCAGTGTTTGTGATTGGTCTGTTCATATTTTCTATTTCTTCCTGGTTCAGTCTCAGCAGGTTGTGCACTTCTAACAATTTGTTCATTTCTTCAAGGTTGTCCATTTTATTGGCATAGAGTTGCTTGCAGTAATCTCTAATAATCTTTTGTATTTCTGCAGTGTCCGTTGTTACTTCTCATTTTTCATTTCTAATTCTATTGATTTGGGTGTTCTCCCTTTTTTTCTTGATGAATCTGGGTAATGGTTTATCAATTTTGTTTATCTTCTCAAAGAACCAGCTTTTAGTTATATTGATCTTTGCTATCGTTTCCTTCATTTCTTTTTCATTTATTTCTGATCCGATCTTTACGATTTCTTTCCTTCAGCTAACTTTCGGGTTTTTTTGTTCTTCTTTCTCTAATTGCTTTAGGTGCAAGGTTAGGTTGTTTATTTGAGATGTTTCCTGTTTCTTAAGGAAGGATTGTATTGCTATAAACTTCCCTCTT
>NC_041221.1:3125081-3125869 GCF_002837175.3 Physeter macrocephalus
GCGGCACGCGGGCCTCTCACTGTTGTGGCCTCTCCCGTTGCGGAGCACAGGCTCCGGACGCGCAGGCTCAGCGGCCATGGCTCACGGGCATGGCTCACGGGCATGGCTCACGGGCCCAGCCACTCCGCGGCATGTGGGATCTTCCCAGACCGGGGCACGAACCTGTATCCCCTACATCGGCAGGCGGACTCCCAACCACTGTGCCACCAGGGAAGCCCCTATTTCCAAGATTTTGGATCATCTTTACTATCATTATTCTGAATTCTTTTTCAGGTAGACTGCCTATTTCGTCTTCATTTGTTTGGTCTGGTGTGTTTTTACCTTGCATCTTCATCTGCTGTGTGTTTCTCTGTCTTCTCATTTTGCTTAACTTACTGTGTTTGGGGTCTCCTTTTCGCAGCCTGCAGGTTCATAGTTCCCATTGTTTTTGGTGTCTGTCCAGTTGTTTGGCATAGGGTGTTCAGCGCTGCAGCTTGCTGGTCGTTGAGTGAAGCTGGGTCTTGGTGTTGAGATGGAGATCTCTGGGAGATTTTTGCTCTCTGATACTACGTGGAGCTGGGAGGTCTCTTGTGGACCAGTGTCCTTAAGTTGGCTCTCTCACCTCAGTGGCACAGCACTGGCTCCTGGCTGGAGCATCAAGAGCTTGTCCTCCACACGGCTCAGAATAAAAGGGAGAAAAAGTAGAAAGAAAGAAAGAAAGAAAGAGGATAAAATAAAATAATCTATCTTGCTCCCAAATTCCACCTCCTCAATTTGGGATGATTCGTGGTCTATTCAGGTATTCCACA
>NC_041221.1:3125967-3126233 GCF_002837175.3 Physeter macrocephalus
TCTGCCTCTGCGTGTAGGTCGCCTGAGGGCGTCTGTTCCTGCCCAGACAGGATGGGGTTAAAGGAGCAGCTGCTTCGGGGGCTCTGGCTCACTCAGGCGCGGGGGAGGGAGGGGTACGGACGTGGGGCGAGCCTGCGGTGGCAGAGGCCGGCATGACGTTGCACCAGCCTGAGGCGCGCTGTGTGCTCTCCCGGGGAAGCCGTCCATGGATCCTGGAACCCTGGCAGTGGCGGGCTGCACAGGCTCCCGGGAGGGGAGGTGTGGAG
>NC_041221.1:3126304-3184430 GCF_002837175.3 Physeter macrocephalus
GTGCTCGCACACAGGCTCCTTGGTGGCTGCAACAGCAACCTTAGCGTCTCATGACCATCTCTGCGGTCCGCGCCCGTCTCTGGAGCTCCTTTAAGCGGCGCGCTTAAACCCCTCTCCTCGCGCACCAGGAAACAAAGAGGGAAGAAAATGTCTCTCGTCTCTTCGGCAGCTCCAGACTTCTCCCGGACTCCCTCCCGGCCAGCCGTGGCGCACTAGCCCCTTCAGGCTGTGTTCACGCCGCCAGTCCTCTCCCTGGGGTCTGACCTCCGAAGCCCGAGCCTCAGCTCCCAGCCCCCGCCCGCCCCGGCGGGTGAGCAGACGAGCCTCTCGGGCTGGTGAGTGCTGGTCGGCACCGATCCTCTGTGCGGGAATCTCTCCGCTTTGCCCTCCGCACCCTGTGGCTGCGCTCTCCTCCGTGGCTCCGAAGCTTCCCCCCTCCGCCACCTGTAGTCTCCGCCCGCGAAGGGGCTTCTAGTGTGTGGAAACCTTTTCTCCTTCACGGCTCCCTTCCACTGGTGCAGGTCCCGTCCCTATTCTTTGTCTCTGTTTTTTCTTTTTTCTTTTGCCCTACCCAGGTACGTGGGGAGTTTCTTGCCTTTTGGGAGGTCTGAGGTCTTCTGCCAGCGTTCAGTGGGTGTTCTATAGGAGCAGTTCCACGTGTAGATGTATTTCTGATGTACTGTGGGGAGGAAGGTGATCTCTGCCTCCTACTCTTCCGTCATCTTCTCCTGTCTCCTGTTTTCATTATAAATGCTACCACTTGCTACCATACTTGACATGTTTCATTCTATACTCCCCTTCTGTTTTAGATACCTTAAAAAAATTATCCTTTTTTAATCTGATTAATGAAACATAATAGTCCCCACTGGTTCCTTGTGGAAAATAAACACAAACACGAAGAAGAAAGTAAAAATCACCTGTAATTATACAACCCAGCAATAATCACTGGGTTTAGGTGTTTGGGCTGGTTACATGTGATCCAGATATATATATATATATATTTATTTATACACACACATATGTGAGTGTATACTTTTAAAAAGCATATTTTGATAATTAGTAGGGTTTATCATAATTTGTGTACTTGATTGAAAATGTGTTTCCTCTTATTAACAACTGTTAATGATTTTCCCCATTTTTCTCCTGTTTGTCTTGTTGATTTCCACAAACTCTTTACATATTAAGGATATTAGTTTTTTCATCTGTTATGTTGCAGATATTTTCTTCCAATTGATATTTGGATTTGATTCATTTTATGGCTCCTTTTTTGGGGAAGGGGGTACATACGATTTTTTTTTTTGTATAGTTAAACCAATTAGTCTTTTTCCTTTAGTTTTCTCTTATTTTTTATGCTTAAGTAAACAAGAGAGTTTGTTGTTGATTTTGCTTTATAAGTTATCAGTGAGTCTTGCCAGTGTTTCATTGTCATCTGCAGAAAAATCTTTGTGTTGGGTAGGGATTTTTGACTGAATTTTCTAGCCTGTTGCATGATTTAACTTAATGGGGTATGTACTAAAGCACAGGCTTAGGAGCTGAAAGCCTTGGGTTCCTATGGCCTTTCTGCTGCTACCTAGTATCTGTGTGATCTTGTGCAAGGTATTTAAATCCTCTAAACTTCAGTTTTTGTATTTGTAAAATGGTGATAATATCTCACGGGAATTCAATAGAAATTTGATTAAGTATATATGTGTGTGTATAAAATACACATGTATGTAAAAAATATATATATATCTATACTGTGTATTTGATGTGTATGTATGTGTATATATGTGTAAAGCACATAGTTAGCCTGAAAATGTATTCAATATTGTGTTAGTGAACAAATGGCAGTTGGTTATCTTCTTCTGTTATATTTTCACATTTATATTTAACCCTTAAAGATTTGTGTTAATTAGGCTCTTTCAGATAGCAAGTTAACAGACACCCACTCAGTTCATCATGGAAGATGGAGTTTATTTTAAGGATAAAGGGGAGGTGAGGAAGAAAGACTAGGACTACATCTCTCACCTCTGCAGTCAGCACCTCCCTGAGGCCTGGAAGGTCTGCAGGACTTCCCAGGGCCCTGGATGCCTGCATTCCAAACATTCCTCTTCCCTTCCCTGCCTCTTCCTGGAGCTTCCCAGGCTCCTAGGGAATATTCCTCCATCCGGCCTGTCCTCTCTGCCTTTTGTCTTCTCTGCCTCCTGGTTTTCCCTTTCTACTCTTTCTAAGTATTATTTGGTTCCCTGACATTTTTTGAATTGGTGACATAGTGCTTGGAAGGTCTGATCGTTGAATCCATACTGCCCTGACCTTCTTGTCACCTTTTTAGCACTGAGCATCCTTTAACAGTAAAAAATCATTTTAACAGTAGAAGAAAGAGTCAATTTATAGGTGATTCCCCACGAGTTACCAGATTGGTATGGTTTAGAAAAATGTATTAGACAACTTAGTTCTCCATGTTTTTGATTTGGTAGCCAACTCTTTCCTCAACACTCAGTAAAACATTTTACTGTCTTTTGGGGTTCTGATTTCTCTGCATTTGTGGTTTTGGGGATATGGCACTACATTTGTTAACTGGCCCTTTGCTAGAAGTTCCCATTATTTCCAGTGTGATCTAAGATCTCCTTAGAGTCCAGGATTGGATTGAGAATTTTTTATTGGATATTATTGCCAAAATATCTGTGTTTCCATTTCCTATAGTGCCTCCCAAACTTACCCCCCACCTTCAAAGGCAACTTTATTCTTGTACTTTTTCTGCTACATTTGACTGCCAGTCGTCCTATGATGTGAGAATAGAATATTGATTGTTTCCTGTTGCCTGTGGGACAGGAATGCTTCTTGAATTAGAGCTAATTTTGGAGTTTAAAGTACTCAATGTCAACTTTTGAAGATAGCCTGTTTAAGATCGCTTTGTTACACAAGGGAAGGTCATCCAAGGCTGAGGGGAAGGGAAAGGAAGAAAGAGAAGGGAAAAGAGAAAACAGCTGATGACTTCTCCCTCTTCTGAATCATTCCCTCTACACTCATGGAGAACTCTTTCCATTTTCATATTGTCCTTTTTAAAGATTTATTTCTTAATCTAAAGCCATTTGCTAGGTGTGCTGTGAGGTCAGAACGTTCATGGCTGGAGAAGTTTCCCGGTTGTGAATGGTTTTTAAAGAAAGCATTACCTTTACTTGGCCGTTGGAGATGATCATGTGTTTTTTCATGCAAACATTTATTGATTTCTTTCATTATGCACAGTTGCTGGCAACTTGTATGGGCTTTTGTACAAATTAGAAAAGGCATGTATGTCTAGACAGACTGGTTAGAAAAAGGTGTTGCCCTGGGCAGACTGTTTAGAAAAAGGAGTCTCCTTTGCTAGACCAGCTGGCAAAAGATGCCCCCCACGAGTGGCTGCAGCGCCATGGTACCTGGCACCTCCAGGGCACATGGATTGGCAAGTCAAGTGGAGTCTGGGTTTCTGTCCCAAATGGCCCCTCCAGTGGCTGTTTGTGTGTGTGTGTGTGTGTAAGGCACCAAATGCACTGTGAATAGGCAGAAGAATCAGATCTGCCCTCGGGAAACCTGGGTTCTAGAATCAGAACCAAGCCATGAACCACAAACACAGAGATCATGGTATTACAGTGAAAATGTTTCCTCAAACCCTACTGTATAGCACAGGGAACTATATTCAATATCTTGTGATAAACCATAATGGAAAAAAATATGAAAAAAATATATATATGTATAACTGAATCACTTTTCTGTACAGCAGAAATTAACACAACGTTGTAAATCAACTATACTTCAATAGAATAAAAAAAAAAAAATTTCCTCAGAGAGTGACAGATGAAGAGTCCTAGGGTTTTAGGGAAGCTCCAGTAAATTTCTGCAGAATCAGTCCTGGTTCCTCTCTGGAAACGTGCACTGTGTTGCTTTGCTCTATACGAGAAAGACAAGCAAGATGAAGCACCTGGGTGAGAAATAAATTCAGTTGTGTTTGTGTTACCCACTGTCCGGGAGACATGAGACATACTCCGGAATATGTAATGTTAAGATCTTGGGGAAATGCCCTTCACTGGAGCCTCAAGGCCTGTGACCCGCCCCATCTCCTGAGTCATCATTCAAGCCAATGGAGAGGCCCAGGGCTCAGACTTCCTGTGTGTTAAGAGCTGCAGCAGCTGTTCAGCTGGGGTCCCATAGACCCTGCTCTATGAGTCTGAACAGAAAAATTCCCCCAAAGCACTGATTGCACCTCAGGCCCCTCGGCACAATACCTCCCTTGGATGGGTAGCTAGTGTGACCGCTTAATGAAGGGTCAGCGACAATGCAGAGAGAGTGAGAAGCAAGAGTCTTTGAACAGA
Organism: Physeter macrocephalus; assembly: GCF_002837175.3. Classification (NCBI taxonomy): domain Eukaryota; kingdom Metazoa; phylum Chordata; class Mammalia; order Artiodactyla; family Physeteridae; genus Physeter; species Physeter macrocephalus. Next base: position 3,130,633 of record NC_041221.1, read on the forward strand.
GTTGGGTTTTGTTGTTGTTTTTTCTGGGAAAGGAACGAGATAGTTTTGGGTTTCTCCGTGTATAATCTGAGAGGCTCATCCATCTCAGTGTGACAGAGGAAAATTTCAACATTAGGAAAGTAACTTTTTTTTTTTTTTTTTTTTTTGCGGTACGTGGGCCTCTCACTGCTGTGGCCTCTCCCGTTGCGGGGCACAGGCTCCGGATGCGCAGGCTCAGCGGCCATGGCTCACGGGCCCAGCCGCTCCGCGGCATGTGGGATCTTCCCGGACCGGGACACGAACCCGCGTCCCCTGCATCGGCAGGTGGACTCCCAACCACTGCGCCACCGGAGAAGCCCGGAAAGTAACTTTTGATTTATCACAAACAGCTGGGTGGGCCATGCCTCACTGGTGCCCGGGCATCAGCGACCTTTTCAATAGAGTTGCTCAGTGTGGCTTCTGCCCCTGAAAGGGTGTGTGAGCTGGTGCTTGGTGTTTGCAATGGTTGCAAGCCACTGTCATCCTGAGCATCCTCACGTAGAGACCCAAGTCTTGCATCTCTTGGGGTTTTTGTTATGGGCTGAATTGTGTCCCCCAACTCCCAACCCCTGCCCCAAATCCCATGTTGGAGTCCTAACCGCTAGGACCTCAGAATGTGGCTGTCTTTGGAGATAGGGACTTTAAAGAGGTAATTACAGCAAAACGAGGTTGTCCGGGTGGGCTCTGATCCAGTAGGACTGGTGTCTCCCTAAGAAGAGGGGATCTGAGAAACTGCCCTGTGTTGCTCACCTCTCTGCCTTCTGTGGAAGCCTGCCCATCTGCGGGGCTCCCAGCTCACGTCTGGGTCCAGTATTTCTCAGCCTTGATGTTCACCCACGTGCCCCTTGGGGAATCGCCACCTGGCAGAACCATTTTATGGTTCGTGATTACTATCAGGACCAGCTTTGCATTTTGGGGTTTTATGAGGGCAAAAGTAAGTGTATTGAGTATGCCTTTTGCCAGCTCTCTTTTCTTCCAGACTCTGGAGGCCTCTCCTCTCTTCTCTGGGTCACCCCTTGGAGAGGCCCAGCGTTGAACTTTGCTGTGGATTGGGGTGGGGCGGAGGCTGATTAACGTGGGCCCAGCCCTGAGGGAAGCAAGGAGTTCGGGACGCTTAGGGGAAAGGCAGTTTCTGCTGATACTCAAAGAGATGGATTTGAAAGTAAAGACTTTGATATCCGCAAAGCATCCAATCCGTACGCTTAAATAGTTTGCTGGGGACCTCTTGAGGACTACCGTTTGTGAACTTACTCTCCTTTATGGCTTAATGGTACAAACATTGATGATGGATGTTACCGGGGAAACAGTTTCAGTGATGATAAGTTATCACCGTCTTCCACTGTTCTGATAGGTATATGAGTATAATGGGGGGAAAGCTGAATGCCGTACTTAGTGCTACAGACGAAATGGCTTTAGGGCTGGCGGTGATTTCCCGATGAGCTAACCCTGCTCAGATCTTCTGTTTCCACATTCTGTATCCGTTTCCCGGGCCCGCCGAAACAAAGTACCACGAACAAGGGGCCCTAAAAGAACAGAAATTCATTGCCTGACAGTTCTGGAGATGAGAAGGTCCGAAATCAAGGTGTCAGCAGGGCGAGGCTCCCTGTGAAACCCGTAGGGGAGTTTTTCCTTGCCCCTCTTCCAACTTCTGGTTTGCCAGCAAGCTTTGTGTTTCTTGGCTTGTAGCTGCATTACTCCATCTCTCCCTCTGTTTTCGCAAGGCATTCTCCCTGGATCCCTTCTCTTCCCATGGGGACACGAACCACCTTGGATAAGGGACCCTTCCTACTCCCGTAGGCCCTCCTCTTGCCTCAACTAATTACATCTGCAATGACCCTGTTTCCGAGGAAGGCCCCACTCCGAGGTCCTCAGAGTTAGGATTTCAGTGTTATCATCTTGAGGGGACACAGTTCCACCCCAAACACACCTGTCTCCATCTGTGCCCCCCAATCGCCTTTTTGCCTTCCCTGCCTCTTCTGCTTAGAGGCTTGGCGTCCTCTCCTCCAGCTGCCTCAGCCCCTCCCGGGTTATTTGCAGCTCCTGTGCGTTGCCCTTCCGCGGTGCATTTTGATTTTATCACCCACTGACCGGTCTCTTGGCTGCATTCAGCTTTAGTCCCTGTTCATCCTCCCCACCCTCAGTTCCTCAGGGCCAGAATCCATCCTAACCATCTAGAAACCAACTCTGTGCCACAGCCCTGCTTAAAACAAAAACAAAAACACCCTCAATTGGTTGGTTTTCTTATTACCTACAGAGCAGATTCCAAATTCCATCCCCTGCGTCCAGGGTTCTCAGTGTTCAGTCCCCGAGCTGTGTTCTGGTTTCTCCCCCATCAGCGTTTGTGTTCACCCAGGCCAGATGGGTTCTCTGTCCCTGGAGTGTCCTTTACGGGGGCCTGTGGCATGCCTCTGCTCCCTGCTGGTGCCACCCGCAGGCCCACCCTTCCAGCCCCGTTGAGATGCCCCTTCTTCCACGAAGCCTGCCCTGATCTGCCCGACCCGAAGCAGTTTCTCCTGCTTCTGTGTCTTCCTGCCTCTGTCACCTCTCACACTCCATGTGACATCTTGGTCATGACGGAGCATGTGTTAGCTTCCTCATCAATTCGTAGGATTGTTTAGGTAGAACCAGGTTCTAGTCACTCAAAATAAATACTCTTCTGTGCCTCTCCTGATGTTTTGCACATGGTGGGACTTGGCAGCTCGGGAGAACCAAGGTCTTCCTGTGGAGGCTCTGGCTGCACTTCTGAGGCTTTGTCACCGTCCAAGGGTTTTCTTCAGACAACATGACTGCCGAGCCCTGTGTGAGACCTCAATTAATCAGTACTCTGGAAGAAAGCTTTTATCCAAAGTCGGCCGCTGGTTTTATTGTGTTTTCTTTTTAACTGCCTGAGGGACCGGATGTGGAGTGGTTGGAAAGGATTTTTCCAGAGGTTTCAGGATGAAATGGGTGCCAGTAACCCTAGTGTCCTGGATTCATTTCCTGGGACTGTCTAACAAAGAACCACAACCTGGGTGGCTTAGAACAACAGAAACTATTTTCTCACAGTCCTGGAGGCCAGAAGTCCAAAACGAAGGTGTCGACAGGGCCAGGCTCCTTCTGAAGGCTCCAACTCAGATCCAATGGCCCCTCTACATGGCAAGAATAGCTTCGCTGTGGGTTGAGAGTCAAATTCAGGCTGTACCAGATCCCAGCTGGGTGACCTGTGAGCAAGTTTCTTAATCTGTGTAAACCAAGAGTTTCCCCTCTGGTAAAAAGGGGAAAAAGGGACTTCCCTGGTGGTCCATTGGTTAAGAGTTTGCGCTTCCACTGCAGGGGGCCCGGGTTCCATCCCCGGTTTGGGGAAGTAAGATCTTGCATGCCTTGCGGCGTGGCTGGAAAAAAAAAAAAAAAAAAAGGGGGAAATAGTAGGATCTATGGGAGTTACATGAGACAATGCATGTAAAACGTCTTGCAGAGTCTTGCTTGGCAAGTACTTGATAAATAGGACTATCCCAATGTGAGCTTTATATGGCTTGGTGACTGTGGTCTATGCGTGTACTTTAATTTGTTTTCACACTATGCAGTTGACAAAGAAATGGCAATTGCCCAAAGAGCTCATTAATTTTATGCTTATAGACAGCTAAACTAGACAATTTCGATCACTAAATGGATCTAAATGGATCCCTAGCCAGTTTGAATATTTACATAGCTTCAGTTATTCAGACAGTTGCCTACATTGATTGATTGATCGATTTATCTGGACCACAGACCCAATCCTAATTACAACATGAATTTTTAATCCTATTCGCACTATGAATCTTTTCTTTATGTAATGATAAAAATGTGTTGAATATAATGAGATTATCACTACTGATCCACTTTCAAAACTATGATAATGATCAAAGTATTTTTTTTTTCCTTTTTGAAGGGGGAGAGGTGGGGTTTACAACCAGTAAATTTTGTCTCCTATGAAAGACACTATTAAAATCTTTCCATCCTGAATTTGACATAACAAAGCTCCATTAATTTTGATGGAAGAAATAGATAACTGGTACTTGGCCCAAATTCACAGTATGGGACCCAGTAGTGTAGGAAATCATAAACTGGGTAGTAACTCCCATCACAGGTATACCTCCACCAAAACTTAAAAAAAAAAAATCTCGGAATTTAAAATGTATTTTCATAGTTAGTGATCCCTTTCTTTTAAGTGGGAAACATTCTTTTGAAGTCTGTGATAGTCTGTTCTCTTGAAATGATTCTTTTATTGGACTTGACTATATAAATATTTATGTTGCTGTGTGTGTATATTTCATGTTGTTTCATCAGTTACTGTTTTGCCATCAGAATAACAAAAAATGTTTCCCAGGTACTGACGATACGGTTGAGTTGAGAAATAATTTTAATTCTTGGCCAAACAGATTAGTTTATTCTTGCCACAAAAATTACCTTCGCAGCAGACCATTGACTAAATGATGACTAAAAAGGGTATATTTTAAAAGAATACTGAACATTGGTGTCCCGGATAGAGTTGGAATAATTACATTCCAGTCAGGGAATTGCCACTTTGTCTGTGTCACCCTGGGCAAATCCCCAAACTCCCATTAAATACAATTTATCCTCTCCCATCAGTGGAAATAAAACTAAACTCCTAATACTTTCTTAAATGGTCACATTTTCGGAGGGACTGTGCTACGAAAAGTGCATTTTCACAAGGTGAGAAAGATTTTAGGGAAAATAAGAGAAACGTTTGAAGTTAAGTCTTTCTAAAACATCAGATTGTGTCTAATGGGATGAACAATATTGATTAAAAATGGTTTCCCCTTTTTTTTTTTTTTTTTTTTTTTGCGGTACGCGGGCCTCCCACTGCTGTGGCCTCTCCCGTTGCGGAGCACAGGCTCCGGACGCGCAGGCTCAGCGGCCATGGCTCACGGGCCCAGCCGCTCCGCGGCATGAGGGATCTTCCCGGACCGGGGCACGAACCCGCGTCCCCTGCATCGGCAGGCGGACTTTCAACCACTGCGTCACCAGGGAAGCTCCCCCCCCTTTTTTTTTTGATAGCTGATTTAGACTATGTGACTCTTAAGTCTTGATACCATTTAAGAAAACGAAATGGTATTAACAGAAGAGTAGTCCCGTTGGGGATGGGTGTGAATTTCTTATCTGACACTTGTAGTTACTACGAGAGTTTTAAAGACTTCTTTAAGGAGGATGGAGCCAAAAACCAATTCTGTTCCTTCCTAGAACCATCTCAAGACCCCCCCCTTTCCTGTACGCTAAGCAATTAGTCACAGCCCTCTGTCCAACATTCACTTTATGACTATTTACCACAAAGGACTGGATTTTTATGTGCACATATTGAAATCCTGGCAGGTTTTTGACCCGGACTTGCTTCAGGAAATCTTCTTTTGGAGTCCACCCTTGCAGCCCCTTTCTGTCTCTGTTTATTTTTTGCTAAACTTTAAATGGACGAATGGTATAGAGTAGAAAGTATATTAATCTGGTGTTTCCTAAACTTTGTGCGTTGCTAAAAGCAGCTGAAAAAAAGAAAAGAAAACCGTGGTGACAGATGCATATAAGACAGTGACCTCTTTTTTCAAAGATACGCAGGAAGTACAATAAATGTCCAAAATTAAGATGCAAAAGATATGTTTATTTGTAGAAAAGTTAATAACTTAAACTAATAAGTATATTGAAATGCATAAGCAGGGAAAACAGGTGACAGATAAAAAGAAACTCAAAGCAGTGTGATTGTCAGAATTGAGTTTACTCAGGTCACATTGTTGGTGAGTCCCCTTCTCCTTTACATTCGTTGCTTCCTTTCTTCTAAAATTTGTGAGAAGTTTTCCTGGGTGTTACAGATTGAATTGTCTCCCTGCTACATTCCTGTGTTGAAGTCCTAATCCCCAGTAGCTGAGAATATGACTGTATTTGGAGATAGGGTCTTTGTATTTATTTTTAATTTTTAAATTTTTTTATTTCTGGAAACTTTTTGATTTTTTTAATTGAAGTGTAGTTGATTTACAGTGTTGTGCTAATTTCTGCTGTACAGCAAAGTGACTGAGTTATATACATATATACATTTATTTTTTATATTCTTTTCTATTACGGTTTACCCCAGGAGATTGGATATAGTTCCCTGTGCTATACGGTAGAACCTTGTTGTTTATGCATTCTAAATGTAATAGTTTGCATCTTCTAACCCCAACCTCCCAATCCGTCCCTCTCCCTTCCCCCCTCCCCCTTGGCAACTACAAGTCTGTTCTCTATGACTGTGAGTCTGTTTTCTGTTGTGCCATATTTTTGATTCCACATATAAGTGATATCATATGATATTTGTCTTTGTCTGTCTGACTTACTTCACTTAGTATGATAATCTCTAGGTCCATCCATGTTGCTGCAAATGATATTATTTCATTCTTTTTAATGGCTGAGTAGTATTCCATTGTGTACATGTACCACATCTTCTTTATCCATTCTTCTGTTGATGGACATTTCAGTTGTTTCCATGTCTTGGCTATTGTGAATAGTGCTGCTATGAACATAGGGGTGCATGTTTGGAGATAGGGTCTTTAAAAGGTGATTAAGTTTAAATGAAGTCACTGGGGTGGGCCCTAACTTAATTTTAAAATAGGGCAGGACCCTATCTTCCTTGTCCTCCTCCATGTCCTCAGCCTGCCTTTTGTCTGTGGAAAAACTTTAGCCAAAGAAAAAGTTTAATCAGAGAAGTGAGAAAATGCAGAAACAAAAGAAAAGCAGTCAAACAGGACAAAACAATAATAGTTCAGTCAGTAAGTAAAGTCAAGGACCATTAGTTCCTTCTCAAGGGCTATAGATACTATTCTGAGCCATATCCTGTGAGCTGTCTGGTAGATACTGAAGCCCCCACCAGGTGGAAGAAGTTAACTACATGATGACCAGAATGTAGCCATGACATAGGCTGCCAGAATTCCAAGAATTGGCCTCAAGAAAATGGGAACAAACTGACCCTGGAACTGAAGATTAACTGTACTTAAAACAATCAAGATGACACTGGTCAGACCACCAATGACCAATTTCAAGATGACCATCAGAGCTGATTGTGCTCTTTCTGCATGGAGCCCCCTTCCCTCACCTATAAAAGCTCTTGCCCTGATTGTCAGCAGGGGGGGAGTTGGCCTTTGGATAGGAGTCCGCCCTCCTTCCAGGTTGCCAGCCTCCAAAATAAAGCACACTTTCCTTTCCACCAACCTGGCCTTTTTATTGGCTTTTGAGTGGCGAGCAGCCCAACCCCACTTTCGGTTACAATATGACTGGTGTCTTCGAAAGAAGAGGAGGTTAGGACACAGGCATGTACAGAGGGAGACCACGGGAAGACTCAGGTAGAAGACAGCCCTCCACAAGCCAAGGAGAGAGGCCTCGCAAGAAACCAACCCTGTTGACACCTTGATCTCGGATTTCTATCCTCTAGGACTGTGAGAAAATAAATTTCTGTCGTTGAAGCCGCCCGATCTGATGTCATTTGTTACGGCAGCCCTTGCAAACGGATACACCGGGAGACATTAATTAAAATGATTGAAAGAACAACCTGTATTAAAAAGAAAAAAGAATCAAGTACTGGAGCGTTCTGGTTTCGCCCAGGCCCTCTCCACGCAGCCTGCACCCTGTGCACAGATGCCTGCGAACACGCACACACTGCCTGCCGAGCCCCTTTGTTATCTGCTTGTGAATTCCTGGCCCTCCCTAAAAGCCATTATCTGCTGTCAGTGGAAGCGGGGCTTTCAGGATTCCCAGCAAGTGGAAGAGAGGCCAGGAGGATTTATGGTTTCATTGCAGGAACATAAATTCTCCTTTCACACAGACTGACACCATAAATGGATGCGTATAAATCAGAGCAAGAGTGGGAAAAAGGCCTAGTTTCCCTTTCTGAAGAGCACAGGCACTGGGGCTGGCCCTGATGTTTAACGCGTGATTTATGCGGAGAGGAAGGAAGCTTTGTGTGCATGCGGCGCGGGGAAGCCATTGCAGACACTGATGGAGGACCTCGTGTGAAAGGGCAGCAGCCATTCCCGGGCGCTGGAGACGGGAGGGCTGATAAGGATTCCTGTGCGTGGTGGGTGCACAACTATGATTTTGACTTTTCTGGAACCACCGCATTTCTCCCTTCCCCGGGCCTTTGCCCTCCCTCATTTTCTGGGGGCTGGTGAAGTCTTTTCCACCTAGAGCAGTACGTCCCTCTTCTTGAAGGCTTCCATGAGACACCCCCCTCTCCCACTGCAGTCTACCCTTCCTCCCTCCCTTCCTCCTTTCCTCCCTCCCTCTTTTCTTTCCTTCCTTCCATCCTTCTTTCTTCCCTCCCTTCCTCCCGTCCTTCCTTCCTTTTTCCCTCCCTTCCTTCCTTCCTTTCTTCCATTCTTCCTTTTTTCCTCCCTCCCTCCCTCCCTCCCTTCTTTCCTCCCTCCCTTCCTCCCTTCTTTTTTTCCTTCCTTCCCCTCCCCATTAGCACGGTGTGATTAGAGCAGTAATATCCTTATCCCACTGTGTTGTCACCATAGTTGGCTCAGTTTTAACTCAACTAATGAACAGTCACTATGAGCCGAGCACTTTACGCGGCGTATTCTGGCCACCACCATCACCCCCCCAGTCTACCGATCAACAATCTGAGGTTTACTGAGGTTAAGTTTCTTGCCTGGGGTTTCTCAGATCTGGAGCTTGACCTTGGTTTGGCTCCAAAAGGTGTGATTTTATTCTCGCTACAAATCTGTGTGATTGGCGTTCTCCTACACAATGTGCAGATGAAGACCAAGGAGCATCTCTTCATTCCTTTCTTCATTCACCAGGCTTTTGTGTTGAGTTCTCTGTCTCAGGCAGACAGCGTGCTGGGTCCTGTGCTCAGAGGGTGAGTGACTTGGTCAAAGTCATGGAACCAGGACTGCCTGTCTAACCCTGGCCACTGTCCACGTCTGCCTGTGGAACACTGGACGTGTGCCTGGTCTGAACTGAGATGTGTCGTCAGTGTAAAATCCGCATCAGATGTCAGAGACTTAGTATGAAAAAAGAGCGTAAAACAGCTTGTTAGGAATTATTCACAATATGGAAACAAGTTAAATATCTGTTGGGTGGGTGGCCAAAGAAAGTGTGGCACATATATAATAGAATATTATGTAATCGTGAGAAAGAAGAAAATTCTGCCATTTGTAACAATATGGATAAACCTGGAGCACATTATGCTAAGTAAAATAAACCAAACACAGAAAAACAAATATTGCATGATCTCACTTATGTGGAATCTTGAAAAATCAAACCCATGGAAACAAAGAGTAGAAAGGTGATTACCAAAGGAAGCGGGGCGGGGGGCGGGTCACAGGCAGCTATTGCTTAAAGAATAAGGAGCTTCGGTTTTGCAAGATGAAAAGAGTTCTGGAGATGGGTGGTGGTGACGGTTGCACAACAATAGGAATGTACTTGATGCCACCGAATGGTGTACTTGATACTGCTTGATTTAAACTACAATGAGGAATCACCTCACACTGGTCAGAATGGCCATCATCAAAAAATCTACAAACGATAAATGCTGGAGAGGGTGTGGGGAAAAGAGAAGCCTCTTGCACTGTTGGTGGGAATGTAAATTGATACAGCCACTGTGGAGAACAGCATGGAGGTTCCTTAAAAACTAAAAATAGAACTACCATACGACCCAGCAATCCCACTACGGGGCATATACCCTGAGAAAACCACAATTCAAAAAGGGTCATGTACCACAGTGTTCACTGCAGCTCTATTTACAGTAGCCAGGACATGGAAGCAACCTAAGTGTCCATCAACAGATGAATGGATAAAGAAGATGTGGCACATATATACAATGGAATATTACTCAGCCATAAAAAGAAATGAAACTGAGTTATTTGTAATGAGGTGGATAGACCTGGAGTCTGTCATACAGAGTGAAGTAAGTCAGAAGGAGAAAAACAAATACCGTATGCTAACACATATATATGGAATCTAAGAAAAAAAAATGTCATGAAGAGATTAGTGGTAGGACAGGAATAAAACACAGACCTACTAGAGCATGGACTTGAGGACATGGGGAGGGGGAAGGGTAAGCTGTGACGAAGTGAGAGAGTGGCAGGGACATATATGCACTACCAAATGTAAATTAGATAGCTAGTGGGAAGCTGCCGCATAGCACAGGGAGATCACCTCTGTGCTTTGTGACCACGAGAGGGGTGGGATAGGGACGGTGGGAGGGAGGGAGAATTGAGTTGTTTGTAGTGATTTGGATGTCCCTAGGGTCTGTCATATAGAGTGATTTAGTCAGAAAGAGAAAAATAAAGTACCGTATGCTCATATATATATATGGAATCTTTAAAAAATGATGGTTCTGAGGAATCTTGGGCCAGGACAGGAATAAAGACACAGACGTAGAGAATGGAATTGAGGATATGGGGAGGGGGAAGGGTAAGCTGGAACAAAGTGAGAGAGTGGCATGGACATATTTACACTACCAAATGTAAAATAGATAGCTAATGGGAAGCAGCTGCATAGCACAGGGAGATCAGCTCGGTGCTTTGTGACCACCTAGAGGGGTGGGATAGGGAGGGTGGGAGGGAGATGCAAGAGGGAGGGGATATGGGGATGTATGTATACGTATAGCTGAGTCACTTTGTTATACAGCAGAAACTAACACAACACTGTAAAGCAATTATACTCCAATAAAGATGTTTAAAAAATAAAAAAAAGCTTGATTTTATATTAGGTGTCTTTTATCAAAATAAAAATAAATAATAAAGAACAAACAAAAACTTCATGACTATATGTCTCACTGTGACTATTATGTGAAACCATTTAAAGAATGAAAACGTCATTTGGCTGACAGCAGTCGGGCTAAATGAAAGTTGATAGAATGTAAGCTAGTCAAAATTTTGCTCAAAAAAAAAAAAATGCAGAGGGGGAGGTAAGGGGGCGTGGTGGCTTGTGCCAGATCATGAAGGATGTTTAATTTCTCCTCAAGGGATCGAGTTTCTTTTAAAAGTTTCTGAACACAGAAGATGATCATAACCATCCTTAGAAAGAAACCTCTGATGCCTCAGTGTGTAGAGAAGGAAGAAGGCGGAGACCTGAGGGAGCCCCAGGGAGCCCTTAGGAGGCTGGGCCAGCAGCAATGGGGGTGGCGAGGAAGGAAACTTCCAGAAGAGACTTGGTGACTGGTTGCCACGGGAATTGGGGACTGGGGGGAGAGGGGGAGGGAGTCAAGTGCTCAGCCAATAGGTGGGGCTGATGATGGCCTCAGTGAGGGGAGCACAGAGAGCGATTCGCTCAGAGGAGGAGCATGGCGGGTATGATCTTGGAGAGGCTGTGATGCGAGGGTTGGATGCCGGGTGTCCATGTGGGGTGTCCCGCGGGCAGCCGGGAGTTGCTGTTCCCAGCCAGTTGACGGTGATGGCTGGCGAGGGGTAGTCAAGCCTAACCATCCCATTATCTTTTGGATTCCACGGATCGATTTGCTTCTAGATGATGTAATTTGTGGCTTCCTCCATTTTGGCCCCGAGTTACATTCTGGGTCATTAAAAAGTGGGGCGGAGTTAGAAGAGAATTGGAGCAGGAAGAGGGTGCTGGGGGGATCGGAGTATTTGAGACAAATGGACATTCAGTTTTTTAACCAATATATTTATCGATTTGATATATTTGGTGCTTTCGGAGCCAGGCATTGTGGGGAATACCAAGATGAATTACCCATGGTCTCAAAAAACTTGTAATCTGTTACTGAGCTGGGGCTTTTTGAACTTTTTCCAAAACCAAGGAGAAATGATTCTAGCATTACCTGTTTTAATTCATCATTTAATCCTCATCTCCCCTTAGGATTCCTGAGCTTTGGTGAATTCCAACTGGGCAGGGAATTGGGGGTTGCTTTTATCCTTGTGGATAATAAATACATTCTGGCGACAAATGAGGCATGCATCTTCTAACTAAGTAGGCGGGCTTTTGATAAGAATTCCAACAACTGCACAGCTACTGCCCTTTGTGGGCAGCCGGTCTACATAGCTCTCTCAAAGTCCTGTGCTTTGCATTTTTCCTCCTTGCAGGAACTAGTTTCTGGTTTCCCACCCACAGGATGTTTCTAGGGTGTCAGGACGTGATTTGCTTTCTGAATCGGAGCTGGAGTCGGGGCGCAGAGAACCCCGGTGATGGTGGCTTCAGAACTTCCCAGGGTGGGTGGGGAAGGGTCTCCCAGCCCTGCATTGCAAGCTGGATTCTGCTCACATCACCAAGATCAGCCCTAATGAGCTCTGTTGTTTAAACTGGGGAAAGAAACTTTTCCACAAAGACAGCCGGCGGGGAGCCAGGGGTCAGAGGCTGTTGTGTGCTCTGTGACATAAATAGCAGCAATTAATGGGCCCTCATAAAAGACAGCGATTTGTGTGTGCTGTCCAGCATCATTTCTCTGTGAATTGGAGCTACCCTGAAATTAATTACAAAGCCAGCAGAGGATATTTTCTGCTTTCTGTTAAATAAGTATCCTCCGCACAGGCACACTCTCTACTCCAATGCATTTACACATATACTGTTTCTACGGGAAGAAGGCGTGAAACCAATTTATTTTCAAATCTTCCCACTGGGTCATGCTAATCACCACAGTTTTCAGCCCTTTTACACCGAATTCAGGCTTGGGCTAGAGCCTCAGAGTCCTCAGTCCCTTGCTGTTTTCTTCATGGATTTTGGGGTGTCCCCTCCAGCTCACGCCTGCTCAACTCACTTCAGCCAGCATGGTCACCTAGATATTACTGTTGTAATGAGGTCTACAGAGCAAGCCAAGTTATCATCACTGATAACTTTCATGAAGATTCTGTATCAGTCCGCTCAGGCTGCCCTAACAAAATACCACAGCTAGGTAGCTTAAACAACAAATTTATTGTCTCACAGTTCGGGAGGCTGGAAGTCCAAGCTCAAGGTGTCAGCAGGTTAGATTTCTCTTGAGGCCTCTCTCCTCGGCTTCCAGATGGCCATCCTCTTGCTGTGCCCTCGCAGGGCTTTTTCTCTCTGTTGAGTGGATCCCTGGTGTCTCTTCCTCTTCTTACAAGGACACCAGTCTTATTGGATCAGGGCCCCACCCTTATGTCCTCATTTAACCTTAATTACCTCTGTAAAGAGCCATCTCCAAGTAGTCACATTGCCGGTTAGGTCTTTTAACATATGAATTTGAGGGGAGACACAATTTGGTCCATAACAGGTTCTGATATAGTTAATAGAATCTTTTTCTTCCAACTGCACTTGCATTCATTCATTCATTCAAGAAATATTGGGGCTTCCCTGGTGGCTCAGTGGTTGCGAGTCCGCCTGCCGATGCAGGGGACGCGGGTTCGTGCCCCGGTCTGGGAGGATCCCACATGCCGCGGAGCGGCTGGGCCCGTGAGCCATGGCCGCTGAGCCTGCGCGTCCGGAGCCTGTGCTCCGCAACGGGAGAGGCCACAACAGTGAGGCCCGCGTAGCACAAAAACAAACAAACAAAAAAACAAACAAACAAAAAAGAAATATTTACTGAGTGTTGTCTATGAGCCAGAGACTATTCTGGATGCTGAAAACATGACAGCAAAGGAGACCAAGAACTGTTTCTTCCCTTCTAGAACTGCCGTGGGTCAGGCAGATTCCACATTCAGTCAATGAGTTCTCTAGGATTTAAGAGGTGATTGGGGAAAAATAGACTGGATTGAGGGGACGGTGAGTGCCAGGTAGGTGTGGCTGTAAAGAGGGGGGTCACGGGAGCCTCTCTGAGCGGTGACATCACGGCAAGTCTTGGAGGTGAGGGAGAGAGCGTGTGGCCAGGGCGGGAATACACCTGTCACATTCGTGGAACTACAGGAAGGCCCGCAAGTGAGCAGAGGGGATGAGAGGAGATGGGTGGGAGATGCGCGTCCAGGCTCTGTCCAGACTTTGGCTCTTTCTCTGGGAGAAATGGGGATTCTGGGTGCTTTTGGGTGGTCCTTGCTTTGGGGGAGCTTTCCTGCCCCTCTAGATTAGCTGCTCTAGAGAAGGTGACAGATGGTTCAGACAAGTTTAGGAGGGAGAAAGGGTACATGGCAGGGGCACAGGCCAGAATAAGATGTTGGGGTAGCACGGACTTAGCAGGCACGAGGGGGCAGAATGAGGCTGCTTCTGTGGTGGACACCAGCTCCCCAGATGGTACATGTCACCGCTGGTCATGGGTGTCCTCTCCAGCACCCCTTCTCCCTGGTGACTTCTCCCAGCTCTCAGCCAGACTCTCAGGAAGAAAGAAACTGCTTTCTGCAGCAGGATGGCTGGGCAGCTCCAGTCCACAGGTGGTGAGCAAGGGGACCACAGTCCACCGCCTTTAGCTTAGCAGGGATTCTGAATTTCTCTGTCTGCTCTGGCTCACCCAGAGAGGGTCACCAAGGATACCGTTTGTTCTATGTCATCTAATCTGTTTTCTAGCGTGGGCATTTAGTGTACATCGTCTGTCTTCTATCCGGGAATCCACAAGGCTCCCATGTAAGTGGGAAGGACTGGAGCCATCCATCCATCTTCCCTCTCCCCCGCCCTCCCTTTCTCCCTTGCTCTCTCCTTAACCTGCACAATTGTTGGCTGTGTCACTGGTGCAGTACACGTTTCTTGAGCTTCTTCTCTGTTCCTGACACTGCTAGGCACAGGTCGTGGAAGGGTGAGCACTGTTGGAAGTGACAACGGGGACTGGGGTCCAGGAAGAGTATTCTACGAAAAGGAGGAGGCTTGAAGAAGGGTGAGAAGGATCCAGCAGGGCTGATCCCAAAATCTGGGAGAATTTGATGCTGTGAAGGAGGAATGTCCTATTGGAGCCCAGTGGAGAACCAGAATAGAGTAAGGGGATTATGAGTGTTGCTTTGGAGGGCATGGGTGCAGCTCTAATTAGGCTGGTTAGGGAAGCCTCTGACGAGGTGACATCTCTCCAAAGGGGAAGGGTGTGTTTCCGCATCACAATCACGCCCGAGCTGAAACCACTCCACAGGTGGCATCACGTTTTATAATTTTAATGGTTGAAGGGAAGGCTTTTGGTCTGCATGTGTTGCAGCTTAGCAAGGGGAGGGCTCGAGTGGCCAGCTTACCCAAGGCAGGCGTGGAGATGACCCCCAGCTCACCATCCTGACCCGCTGTAGCAGACTGCTGGGACCTTTTGTTCTTTTTTTTTTTTAAACATCATTATTGGAGTATAATTGCTTTACAATGGTGTGTTAGTTTCTGCTTTACAACAAAGTGAATCAGTTATACATCTACATATGTTCCCACATCTCTTCCCTCTTGTGCATCTCTTCCCTCTTGCACATCTCTTCCCTCTTGCTTGTTATTTTTTTTTTTCTTTCTCTCACATACTTGTCCTAAATGAGCCAAGCACAGTGTGGAAGCCAGGAACACAAAAGTGAGGAGGCTGGGCAAGTCCTGCCTTCCTGGAAATGACAGTGGAGGGTGTCCCACACCGTTAAGAGTGTGTGTGATGGGTGTGACAGCTGGGGAATTGCAGGGTGGCCCGAGCCAGTCTGGGATGGAGAAGCAAACTGTAATCTGAGGTCGGAGAGAGGACTGGGAGTTGGGAGTTGGCCTGACCGAGACAGCCCTGTGTGGGAGGGAATTTCAGGCAGTGGTGGGGGCGGGGGTGGGAGACATCTGGGCAGTTTCTGCTTTACAACAAAGTGAATCAGTTATACATCTACATATGTTCCCACATCTCTTCCCTCTTGTGCATCTCTTCCCTCTTGCACATCTCTTCCCTCTTGCTTGTTATTTTTTTTTTTCTTTCTCTCACATACTTGTCCTAAATGAGCCAAGCACAGTGTGGAAGCCAGGAACACAAAAGTGAGGAGGCTGGGCAAGTCCTGCCTTCCTGGAAATGACAGTGGAGGGTGTCCCACACCGTTAAGAGTGTGTGTGATGGGTGTGACAGCTGGGGAATTGCAGGGTGGCCCGAGCCAGTCTGGGATGGAGAAGCAAACTGTAATCTGAGGTCGGAGAGAGGACTGGGAGTTGGGAGTTGGCCTGACCGAGACAGCCCTGTGTGGGAGGGAATTTCAGGCAGTGGTGGGGGCGGGGGTGGGAGACATCTGGGCAGGAGAGGATGGTGGTGCAGCAAGCAGCGGATGGAATGGGGGAAGAGAGGGGGTGGGGAGGTCTTAGGAGGTGGAGGTGACAGGCCCTGGTGATTAATTAGGTGGGGGACTAGGGGTGCGGTGGGTGGAGGAGGATGCACAGTTGGGGTGCAAGGACACCTGTGGAGGGAGGTGCTTCAGGCTGAGCTGGGGAGCCCCAGGGAGGACCAGGGGGAAGTGATGGGTTTGGAGAGCCAGTGGACCATCCAAATGGGAGGTGTCCACAGGGCCGTCAGAGCTCGGGGAAGAGGTGTAAGCAGGATGTAGGTGTTGGGACTGGTCAGCATGTGGACGGTCGTAGGAGTCCTGGAAGTGGAGGAGATGGACTGTACATCCCGAATGGGAGGAAGGATGGGGCCTGGGGCAGAACCTTGGGGAGACTGGGCTGGGAGGGAAAGCAGGAGACAAGGAGGGAGAGTGGCCTTGTGGACTGGGTGGCCGGGAGGCACCGGGGACCCTGATGAGGACCACAGGGAGTGATGGGGATGGAAGCTGAGGGGCAGGGGCTTCCTGGCTTCTCTTCCTGCGCGAAACGTGCAAATCCTAACAGTGGACACTTACCGAGGGCTTCCAGAAATGTTACCAGTGCTCACCATCCTTCTTGGGTTTCCTCAGTTATCTCCCCAGCATCCCCACGAGGTAGGCACTGTTACCCCCCTCCGTTTTGTATAACAGCGAGGAAACTAAGGTCCAAGCTACCAGGTGCCAGTAGGGTTACTTCCTAGTGAGGCTTCTCTGCTTGGTTTGTAGATGGCCATCCTCTTGCTGTGTCCTCACATGGCCTTTCCTCTGTGCATGTGTGGAGAGAGAGATCTCTGGCATCTCTTCCTTTTCTCATATGGACACCAATCCTATTAGATTAGGTCCCCACCCTTATGACCTCATTTAACCTTTTTTACCTCCTAAAAGCCCTGTCTCCAAATATAGTTACATTAGGGGTTAAGGCCTCAACATGTGAATTTAGGGGTGGGATGTGTGGGCAGAGACAGTTCAGCCCATGACAGACGGTCATCTTAAACCACTATAAAAGGGCTTCCTTGTTGGCGCAGTGGTTGAGGGTCCGCCTGCCGATGCAGGGGACACGGGTTCGTGCCCCGGTCCGGGAGGATCCCGCGTGCCGCGGAGCAGCTGGGCCCGGGAGCCGTGGCTGCTGAGCCTGTGCGTCCGGAGCCTGTGGTCCACAACGGGAGAGGCCACAACAGTGAGAGGCCCGCGTACCACAAAAAAAAAAAAAAAAAAAAAAAAACCACTATAAAAAATCTGAATTATGGCCACAAATGGGCCTGAAGATCCATATCTCTCTCATGGTGTACGCTTGGCATGTAGAACAGTGTCAAGTATAATTTAGGTGGTTAATAAATGTTTGCTGAAGAAGAAGAGATTCACTTGAGTTTAACATAAAGTATTTATTAAGAAACCAACATGTTCTGGAAAGGAAGCTCTTTTTGGCTAATTTCCATGTAAAAAGAAAATCCTGCTGATGAGAGCCTCCTATTCTCTGTGCATTCTGGTTATTTAAAACATCATGGTATAAAATTGCTTTAATTAAAGAAAGGCTGAACTTACACAGCATACATTGTATAATGGGTAAAACATATATGTATATTTCTCTGATATTAAAGAGTAGTTTCTTTGACCAGTGTTTCCCTCCCTCTCCGTTGTATGGAAGATCCATCCATTTTGCATCTGCCTTTTCATTTTGGAGATTGGATATGTGAACAATCCTCGATGTGTTTCAGAGGAATGAATTTTAAAGGCAGTGAACGGTGATCCAGGATGAAGGGATGAATTTTAAATCCTGTTAATTCTGATCCTACGTAGACAGTCTCAACTAAGTCAATATTTAAAGAAGATGAGAGACTAGACTGATATTAAACCTCCTCCTTGGGATTTGAAAGCAACTCTATTCCAGAGAGTTCGAAACACTGAAATGAGGTTCAGTCTTCTTTTTCTTTTTTTAAATATGCTAAAGCGACAGGTCAAGGAAATGCACATTTTTTTCTTGGCTGAACTAAGCTTAAATGCTTTTCACCCTCTAGAGGTTGCCTCAGTGAAAGTAAAATGATAATGATAATAAGAATGTCAATTTAAGGAGCTCTTACTATGTGCCAGACATTGTACTGAGTGCTTTACGTACGTTATCTTAGGTACCAATTGGTTTGTGGGAGTGTGTGCCGTGACTGGAGTCATGTGCCTTTGTGCATCCCGCATTCTAAGTACAATTCTATGTTGGAATTTTTCTCCTAACACGTCACAGGGGCCATTAAGCATGAATACCTTTCTGCAGCTGGCGCCTCTCCTGGAGAATTGGGATTCACGTGCTTCGGTCCCTCCTCCTTCCCGTGTGGGAGGGAGCGGTGCTTCCCATCCCTGCAGAGCACTCTGCCACCTCTTCCTTTCCTTCCTCAGGATCCTTCCTTGCAGTCACCCCTTCTTTCCTGTATCTTCTATTTCACTACCCCATAGCTGCCCTCTCCTCATCTTAGATCTACTCACTTTTTTTTTTTTTTTTTCTTGGCCTTGGAGGATTTCCTTTTCTTTTGTATGAGCTTAGTTATTTAAAAGTTTGCTGATTTTATCCATCATTGATAGGTATTTTTTTGGAGGGAGCCTAGTGGGTGGGGTGGGGTGGGAGTTGCCATATTGTGAGAAGCGCAACTTCTTTTCTTTGGTGGCGTTTGGTCTTCGTTGCTGCGCGCGGGCTTTCTCCAGTTGCGGCGAGCCGGGGCTACTCTTCATTGCTGTGCTCCGGTTTCTCACTGCGGTGGCTTCTCTTGTTGCGGAGCATGGGCTCTAGGCACGCAGGCTTCCGTAGTTGTGGCACGTGGGCTCAGTAGCTGTGGCTCACGGGCTCTAGAGCGCAGGCTCAGTAGTTGCGGTACACGGGCTTAGTTGCTCCGCGGCGTGTGGGATCTTCCCGGACCAGGGCTCGAACCCGTGTCCCCTGCATCGTCAGGCGGATTCTTAACCACTGCGCCACCAGGGAGTCACAGAAGTGCAACTTCTTCATGAGAAGGTGATGAGTGATCAGATTCAGCTGTGGTATACTGGCGCTGTGTTAATCTCTCTCTAGTAAGTTCCTAGCACCCTAAGACTTTGCTACTTACTCGGAAATATGGGGGCAATCTTTGAAAACGGCTTCCTCTGTAAAATTTCAGGAGGCTTTGCAGCTTGGATCCGTCGAAGGGTTGGAGTCTTCGTTTTATTGCCCTTTCACAGCAAAAGTTCCTGTCCCAATGTGCTCAGGATGCAACTCAGAACCTCCCCTGACACCCTCCCCTCCCCTCCCTCCCACACTCGAGGACCAGCTTGGGAGTTCCAGTGTGGTCCTGGGACCTGGGGCCTCAGTCAGTCTGTGCAGATTTAATTTTACTCTTTAAAACTCTCCTGACTAAAGCAGTTTATCTTTTCAGCTAGACCCATCATCACACTGGGCTCCCCCCAGGTAGAATTAGTGCCTGTAAATCTCTGATTACTGTCAAATTCAATTAGATGCCTCTGTTTGCTGATCATTGATCACTGCCTTTTCCTTAACTTCCAATTCCGTTTTTCCCTTTTCAGTTGTTACAGACGAAGTTGATTAAATGGTTTTGTGTAATCAAGAACGGATTCCATTTTCAGTATTGTCAATGCAGAGCTTATAAGTTTAAGGTCTCTTACAAGTAAGGGTGTTTAAAAATAGAGAGGGGGCTTTATAGAAAACCTTCTCCAGGTGAGGCTGCCTGAGGGTTCAGGGTTTTCACTGAGGGACTCTCAGACTCAGTAGAACTTGGGAACCAAGATGTCAAATGATGGTGGAACAGACACCTGGTGTGTTAGTTTCCTGCTGTAATGCATTATCACAAACTTGGTGGCTTAAAACAGCAGAAATTCATTCTCTCACAGTTCTGGAGGCCAGAAGTCCAAAATCGATTCCATTGGGCCAAAACCAAGGTGTCGACAGGGCTGTGTTCCCTCTGACGGCTCCAGGGGGATCTGTCCTTTGCCTCTCCCAGCTTCTGGTGGCTGCACTATTCCTTGGCTTGTGGCTCATCCCTGCCGTCTGTGCCCCACTTGCCACTTCTCTGTGTATTTGTGTGAAATCTCCCACTGCCTCTATTTTATAAGGACACTTGTGATGAAATGTAGGGCCCACCCAGATAATCTAGGTTAATCTCATCTCAACATCCTTCACTTTTTCCAAATAAGGTCACTTTCCCATGGTCCACAGATGGGGCCTTAATGTCTTTGGGTGGCCATTATATAACCTACTCCAGGCAATTAAAGAGCTAAATAAATTATCCTAATAATACTTGTGTTCTCTGTTAAGAAAGGCAGATCGTTTGACTGCTGGGTTTTCAGACTGCTGTTTATTCAGAGTACATTTGAGAATTTCACTGCCAAAGGGTGTAATTTTTAAAACATTGCAACATAGACTCAAGCAAAGACAGAATCTAATTGTACTTTCCAGCATTCCTCTTTCTCTCCACCGCCAGGAGATGATGGAGATATATACATACAAATATATATATGTATATATATATATGTATAGGTATGTGTTACACATATATATACACAAATGAGTACAGTTTTTAAAGCTTTTAGTTTCATATATACTGGACTCGTGGGCCAAACTACAGCCCACTTCTGTGGGCTCACAGCACCAGCCTCTCATGGCCCAGGGACAGTACAGGCCCCCAGCTTGTCTGGTCCAATGGCTGATTGTCCCCTCTTAGTCATGTCTTTGGTTTAAGGGCCTGAAAATCTCCATTAATATGGGTGAAGGTGGTCCAAAGATACACACTTCTGGTTATAAGTCCTGGGGATGTAATGTGCAGCCTGGTGACTGCAGTTAACAATACTGGATTGTATATTTGAAAGGTGCTAATACTGAAGATTTTGATAGTTCTCACACACACACACACACACACACACACACTTGTAACTGTGGTGATGGATGTTAACTAAACTTACTGTGGTGACCATTTCCCAATATATACATATACCAAATCCTTATGTTGTACACCTAAAACTACTACAGTGTTATAGGTCAATTATATCACAATTAAAAAAAAATTTTAAAAGACTGTTCCCCAGAAGAGATAATAGATTAAGCTATTACAGCTATTTTTGCCTGAATGGTTCAAAAAAAAAAGGTGCACTGATTTGCTCAGTTAGTGACCTGTTGGTCACTCATTGTTTATAAAGTGCTGTGTGTGGTGAGGGGGGGGCAGTCCCTGTTTTAAGGGAGGGGTGGGAGCTTTACATGGCATCGCAGACAGTGGATGGGGTGGGAGCTTTACATGGCTTCGCAGACAGTGGATGTGGTGGGAGCGTAAGGAAGGAGGGTTGAAGAGACTTCCTGGAAGGGAGGTGGGCCTGGAGTTAGCGTCTGCAGGACCAGGCGGATTTGAAGGGGTGAAGTGGGCTTGTGAGTGCAAGCTTGGAGAGTAGCAGAACGTGTGGTCTGGGCAGTGAGGAGACCCGCCCTGGGGAACTGGGAGTCGGGGCTGGACAGTGGCGGGGCTGATGGGGAGGGTGCTTCAGGGCTGGGCTGAGGCTGTGGACCTTGCTCTGTGGGCAGCAGGGAGCCGCCGAAGAGCTTTAAGCAGGAAATCAGAGTTCCAGACCCACTGATTTCAATTATGAATCCAAGGGGCCAGGATGAGCATCAAGGAAAAGAGGTATGATGTCATAGTCCAGGCTAGTGGTGGATAGACTTTTATTTTATGTTATTACAAACTTCTGTCAAGAAAATAACGTTTCAGCCCCTTGCTGCAAACATGTATCTATCTATATATCTATCTATCTATCTATCTCTCTATCTCTCTATCATTTGCTGATTGATCTATATCACACCTCTGCCTATTGAGTGCATTATGAAGCTGTTAAAAAATATAATTACAAAAAAGGAAATAAATAGAAATGGAAGGTCCACTGTTTTTGTCCTGCAGCCCAGTGGCTTGGTAGCCTTGTATGAGAATGTCCCTTGGGTTGCTGGAGCCTCACGTAGAGACAATGCGTCTGGGTGCTGCAAAGCAAGGTCCTAAATGAACCCGACCTGGCATGGGAACAGAGAGGAAGGAAAAGTGAGGAAGGCAGTTAGCAGAAGGCATCGACATGATGTCACTGGCTGGTCACATTAGAGAGGAGCGAGGACATAATAAGAAAAGAAGAGGGCCAAACGGTGGTGTGTTTTAAGGCCAGGTGAGTGGATTGGTGACAGCCATTGAAGGAAGGGAGAGTGGGGAAGGGTGCAGACTTGGGCAGAAGGGACAATCTTCCCTTCCCCTCCCTCATGCCATCGTTACTTCCATTCTCCTGTCCCTCCCTCCCCCCCTTCCCTCCCTTTATACAAAGCTGGAGGGTCCACACACGTGACATGTTGATTGTGGGGGAAGTGACCCAGGAGGAGCATCCAGTGGGCAGCTGAGATACCTCTCTGGACTTGGGGCCAAGAGATAGCCTGTACAGTGATTCACAGGGAAAGAGGTAACCATTGGACAGAGGTGGCCTGGCCTGAGGTCCTGGTACAGGGCAGAGAAAGGGTGGGGAGGAAGGGCAGGGGTGCCACATCACTGGGCGTTGCATCCCCCAGCTCCCTAAACACGCCCTAGAACTGAAGATGGGGCAGATTTGGCCGTTTCAGAAATGGAGTCATGGGGGGACCCAACTTGGAGGGATGGTGGCGAGGCCGGAGAGGGAGCGGGGAGGGGCCCTTTGCTGGAGGAGAACTTGGTGTTTCACCCTGCGGAGAACGAAGTTCAACACTGACTCTTCACGGAGGCTTCCGGACCACCGTTTGAGTTTGCCTGAGTAAATTTCATTCTCTTCCTTCATAATTGACTCTTTTGATCTTCGCTGATGTTACATCTTTCTTTTCTCCCTTGATGCTATTTCAGATAAAGTTTTTCTCCTGGTGCAGACGAGTAGCTATGTATTTTCCTAGGGTTTTGTGAATAGTCAGGGAATAAACTTTGCCTGCAGTGTCTGACGACAGCCATATTCTTGGTGTCTCCTTAGGTGGCCATAAAAGTCATCGACAAGAAGAGAGCCAAAAAAGACACCTATGTCACCAAAAACCTTCGGCGAGAGGGGCAGATCCAGCAGATGATCCGCCACCCTAACATTACCCAGCTCCTTGATATCTTAGAGACAGAAAACAGCTACTACCTGGTCATGGAGCTGTGTCCTGGGGGCAACCTGATGCACAAGATATATGAGAAGAAGAGGCTGGAGGAATCCGAAGCCCGCAGATACATCAGGCAGCTCATCTCTGCGGTGGAGCACCTGCACCGGGCCGGGGTGGTCCACAGGTAAGTTCTGTGCTGAATGGACGGCACTGTGCTTCAGCGTGCTCCAAGCAAGGTTGAATCCTTGCAGCATGTTTTACAATTCTTCTGCAGTTTTGTTTCATGGACTTGTTTTGTGAGTCGGGTTAATGCTAACATGGGGTTAAAAGAATAATGTTTGAAGCCAGAGTTGCCTGGGTTTGCATCCTGGCTCTCTCCTTTAATTGCCGTGTGCCCCTGGGCTAGTTAGTTAACCTCTCTGAACCTCGGTTTCTTCTTCTGTAAAATGGGAATATTCATGATACTTATCTCGTGGTTGGTATAAGGGGAAATGAGTTAATATACAGAAAGAGGGACTTCCCTGGTGGTCCAGTGGTTAAAACTCCACGCTCCCAATGGAGGGGGCCTGGGTTCGATCCCTGGTCGGGGAACTAGATCCCGCATGCAGCACGGCATGGCCAAAAAAAAAAAAAAAGAAAAATTAAAGAAAAACTATATATATACGGAAAGAGCTTGGAACAGCGTTTGGTACATAGTAAGGGGCATGTTAAGTGTTGGCGGCCCTTATTATTATTATTTGCAAAGTAATGAGAACAGTTGCTCAGGTGCCTGAAGGAAGCATCAATGTTAAGGTGGCGTGAGATTGTTTTTCAGCAAGTGATGGTGCTTTCATTGTATTTGCTTTACATATGGTAGTTGCTTAATAGCTGTTTCATTCAATGGAATTGAATCACCACGTGAAGTGTGAACTTGCCCTTGAAAGGCAGGCATGTTCTCCATAAGCCAAACCAACCTTGCAAATAATTATGAAAATCAAACTTTTTATTTTAAACAGCCTGTTCCTTCCTGAGGAGGAGCTTTGCAAGCAAACTGAGCAGAAACAGGATTCTTAGCAGTGTTGCCGTTGGTGGTGGGTGCTGACTTTTAGTGCTAGACTAAATAAGGTCAATACGATACAATAAAATAAAAAAATGAGAGTGCCCTCTTTCCCTCCCAAGAAAGTGTTGACTTCACCAATAAATGCATAGTTCTTCCTTCGTGGAGTTATAATTCATAATTACTCCGGGTTGTTGAGAAAAATTAGGGCTCATGTTTGAGTCTCATTTACAAAAGCAAGATCAAGGAATCATATATATATAGGCACACACATACGTTTAAAATTTTTTTGTATTGAGATACAACTCACATACCATAAAAGTCACCATTTTAAAGTGTACAATTCAGTCATGTTCAGTATATTCACAGAGTTGTGCATCTATCACCACTGTCTAATTTTAGAATATTTCCATCACCCCAAACGAGAAACCCTGTACCCATTGGCAGTCACCCCCCACCCCCATTCCCAGCCCTCCCAGCAGCCCCTGGTAAGAACCACTAATCTGCTTTCTGTCTCTATCAACTTGCCTATTCTGGACCTTTCATATAAATGGAAACAATATATGGTCTTTTTTTTTTTTTTTTTTTTTTTTTTTTTTTTTTTAGGCGGACGCGCAACCACTGCGCCACCAGGGAAGCCCAATATATGGTCTTTTATGAGTGGCTTCTTTCACTTAACTTTACCAATGGTATTGGCACCGGGGGATGCTCTACCTTGTGTGCCTGAATCTGGGACACGGTGGGGAGGTCCCGGGCTTGGGAGGACACGGTGGGGAGGTCCCGGGCTTGGGAGGACACGGTGGGGAGGTCACACACATTGTCACGAAATCACGATTCATCAGAACTCTTTTGAGTTTCGATCAGCAAGGAAGGGAACATTCAGAAATTTTCAGTGAATAACACTATTTTTGGCTCTTCCAACAATACCCTTGTGTAACCTGCCGTGTCAGAGCTCTGCCGTTATTAGGAAAATGATGAGCGTAAGTGCTCCTGGTTCTGTCTTTGGTGATTAAGATGACAGAGGCAGAAACCTCACGAATGAATCAGCTTGGGTTACCCACTCGGCTGGTCATGGCGGAAAACAGAACCCGGGGAAGAGGTTTCCAAGAGACTCAAGGTGTTATTACAAGGGTTTCGTGCTGTCAAAAATCAGACGTGCACCGAGCTTGGAGCTTTGAGGACAACAAAGGGAAAGCCAGCAAAGGCTGTGCATCGCTCGCTGGTCCCTCTCACAGGAAATTCTCAACAACCCTTTTAAAGTAATTTTAACAAAATCCAATCCCTCTCAGTGCAATTACTGTCAGAATGTCAAAGGAATGAATTTAATAATGTTTTGATAGCAAAGACGGTGTGCTTTTTCTCTCTCTGATCTCCAGCGTTCTACTTCTTCCCCCCTCCCTGGAAATATATTCGTCAGCCAATAGTGGCAAAGGCTCAGATCTTTTAAAGTTAGGGAAGATTGGAAATACAGGTGTTGTTTCGGAGGAGTTCTTTATTTTCTTCTCTAGAAATCATGTTAATGAGTGTCACCTATGCACACATGGGCATAGGTGATTAGGTGGTTGAGACAGCACAGGAAAATGTTTGTTTAGAATATATTCATGGGTGGCTGTACCTGGAATGTCTTGATTTTGAAAGGTTCTATATACGTCTCATTTTTAGCAGCCGTAATCTGGCTGGTATCCTAGATGCTGTAACCTTTTTCAGTGGTGGAGAATCTTCTCCTTTACGCTACGGAGGTGGAGTGAATTTCATAAATTATTCTGAGGTTAGATTTTTCAAATGAGTAAGAGAGTTTAGATAGCATTTCAGAGATGTCCCGGAGTCCCTAGCGGGAAGAGTTCTGAGCAAACAGATTGGATCATCCAAAAGGATTTAGGATGAATTTTGGTGGCTACATTATATGATTTAAAGGGCTTTTGGTTGTGTGTTAGAGGATGCTTAAAAAGCACAGTTCCTGTTGAGGCTGGTACTATATCGTCATGTCATCATCAACTTAATACCTAGCAGAGCCCTCATTTCCTGTGAAATTAAATCTAAATATTTAATTATCTCTCCAGAACTATTTAAATATCATTTAAAGGAAGCAAATCTTTAAAAATCTTGTAACTATTACATGTAGAAGGGAAAAAAGGAAACTAAAGGTCTATAAAGCAGATTTCCTTAGCTGGCAGAGAACTTCATTTAAAACTGGACCTGCCGTAGCTTCTGTATCTTCTACAACAGGGTGTTGTTCACTTTTGCAAAGTTAGAATATGGTCTTAACTTCTTCATTACACCATTTGAGGATTGCCTGAGATGCTTTCGGTTTAAAATCTAACGA
Organism: Physeter macrocephalus; assembly: GCF_002837175.3. Classification (NCBI taxonomy): domain Eukaryota; kingdom Metazoa; phylum Chordata; class Mammalia; order Artiodactyla; family Physeteridae; genus Physeter; species Physeter macrocephalus. The sequence goes on from NC_041221.1 coordinate 3,157,206, forward strand.
GGGTTTTTTTTTTTTCTTTTTTTCATTTTCTCTTCCGGGCTCACCCAGCAGGGTGCCAAAATCTGATGATTTTCCTATTGTACAAAGAGCGTTGACTCTTCACATCCATCATCAAGAATACTGATTCTGTCAAGAGGCTACTTTGAGATTCCTCTGTTCATTCAAAATAACAAAGTCCAATCAAACTGTACAGACAAAACATACCTGGGTAACACAGTACCGCCATCCCCTAAGCAGGAAGAGACAAGCCATAGGGGCCCGAGGACCGGGAGAGAGACACAGACAATCAAAGTGAACGGGAGCCCGTGTGTCAACACGGCTGCTTCCAGAGCCGTGTGTTTATTCACTCATCAGTATTGGGGAAGGACCTTCTGCACTTGGGAGGACTCTGGGGCCAGAGAGGGGACGCTTCTTTGTTCTCATGGGCCTGACAAGAAGCAAACCCCTCCTGTACCAGTGGGGGGTTTTTAAGAAGTTGTTTTATCTTTTAAGTTTCCTTGGAGAGGGGAGACAGGGCAAGGCAGACGAGAAGGGGGTGACTTCTGCTCGCATCGGGGGCTGTTGGATACCAGGGCCTGAGTACATATCTGGAGGTGCTGGTTATATAGATCAGAGGTTTCTTGTTTAATTGAGTTTGAAAAAACGTGACAACTTTGTAGACTGGGATGCTCGGTGGTCGGCCATGTGGATTTTAAAGCCAGACCGCCTGCGTCCACGTGCGGGGGTCTACCACTTAAAAGCTGCACTGTTGCTGGACTTCCCTGGTGGCGCAGTGGTTGAGAATCCGCCTGCCAATGCAGGGGACACGGGTTCGAGCCCTGGTCCGGGAAGATCCCACATGCCGCGGAGCAGCTGGGCCCGTGAGCCACGACTACTTGAGCCTGTGCTCTAGAGCCTGTGAGCCACAACTACTGAACCCACGAGCCACAACAACTGAAGCCCGCGTGCCTAGAGCCCATGCCCTGCAACAAGAGAAGCCACCGCAATGAGAAGCCTGCACACCACAACGAAGAGTAGCCCCTGCTCGCCGCAACTAGAGAAAGCCCGCACACAGCAACAAAGACCCAACGCAGCCAAAAATAATAAATAAATAAAATAAATAAATTTATGAGGAAAAAAAAAAAAAAGCTGCACTGGGCAAATCACTTAGGCTTTTTTGCCTCACTTTCCAGAGCTACACAATAGGTATAAGGGATTATCCACTTCATGTTGCTGTTGTGAGGATTAAATGAGTCAGTTCATGTAAAGTGCTTAACACCGAGACCCTTAGGAAGTACTGAGTACGTGTTTGCCGTAACTACTACTGAGTTCACCTCATTCATTTTATCCACAGAGGCTGAGTTCTGTGTGCTCAAAGCTTCACAGCTGTTCTCTGCTTGTACTGCCCTTGCAATCTCTGGATGAATCGTATTCATCCTTTGGGTCCCAGCTAGGAAGCTCATGTCCTCCAGGATGCCCTCCAGGCTAGGACCCCCGGTCATAGATTCCCCGGCACCTTCTACTTGGATTTCCAAACACTTTTCACAAGATGACTGGCTTGTTTGCTACCTGTCTTCTGCATAGGCCACCGTATAGCCCAGTGCCCAGCCCAGTACTCACACAGAGAGACTTTGTTGGATCAATGAAGGGAAAATGAACGGATACAGTTAGTGTCAGAGTTAGCACTGGGATGGAAGCTTTTGGTCACCCCTTCATGTTCTTTCTGGAATATTCCATATTCTCCCTGGAATTTTAAGGGAGTTTCTTCATTGACTTCCTACCAATTTGTTTATTTTTCAGGTCACAATTTGTAGAGTGGCATCTTTTTAGTGAATGACCAGCTCTTTCATTTTATAAACAGAATTTGTTTCCAGAGCATTGTAGGAACTCAATAAAGGTTTCATTTTGAATAAATAAATCAGGTACATGCTTAACAAATTGTTCTTATGTTTTACCAAATTGCCCATCTTGTAAATAAATCAAAGATTAAAAAATCATTTGGTTTTAATACAGTGCTTCTGAAGATAAAACCTAATCAAAAACGAAAACAAAAACAGAAACACCTCTTGTTCACGGCAAAATGCTTATTGCCTTGGGGAGTTATGTGCTTTTCTTGAATGCTTTATTCTTAGCTTATGACTGAAATCCATCTTGTGGCCACCTCCACAGGTACAGCATTCTCCCCCAGACCTAATCCTCTGTGGGTTTGGTCCAGGCTCCCCACCTCCTGCCCAGACCCCTTCTCTCTGACCTTTCCTTCGAGGGCTCATGCCCCCCAGTACTGTTTGCTTATCACCAAGTGAACCACTTAAGTCTTTCCTGGAGTCTCCCCCCTTCACTTTGTCTTAGAACCTTTAACTTCATATCCTCCCCTGGCCACACCAGCCTCTCACCTCTTACCTATTAGTGGTTGCTCAGCTGGGAGTGGCCCATTTTCTCATTTCCTCCGTGAATGGCCCTGCCAGGTGGCCCTTCTCACGACGCCATTTTCCAAAGAAGAATCAGAAGCTCAGAGAGTTTAAGGAACTTGCCCAGGGCGGCTCAGCGGGTCAGTTAGAGAGACCCAGCCTCCAGAGCCTGTCTCCTTCCCTCCCCAGGCTGCTGTGTTGGACCAGGCCTTGCTCAGCCCCTCCACCCTGGGCCTTCCCCAGCTCTTACCCAGCAACCCCATGTCTCCCTTTGTCCTCTTCTCCCTTCCCTGGAAGCCTGGCAACCTCCATTGTATGCCCCTCAGTTCCTCACTTTCATCTTGGGTCTCAGCCCTGAGTGGCCCCTGGAGGCTCTCGAGTTTCCTGCCTCTCAGTTTAGGCCGGGGGTTTGTTAGAGGCCTGACCTTCGAGCTTCACTGCCTGGCCAGGTGAGGCCCAGGGGAGAAACTCTTCCCTCATTCCCATTCTAGTATTCTGGAAGCGTGTGTGTGCAGGTGCACGCAGACACACGCACACACGAACACGTGGGTGTGCGTGCAACACATATTCACACACAGGCAGTCTCATACAGGTACCCATACACGGATGTGTGCATCCCACCCGGGCCTCTGCTCTGTGTCGTCCTGGCACCCGCTGCTCCCCCCCTCCCCCGTGGGGCCCCAGGGCCCTGTGCTTGTTATGGCAACAGCGTCCTCCCCTCCACCCCTCAGCCTGGGAGGGCAGAGTTCCTTGTGACCAGTCTCCAAATCTTAGAGATTATCATCTTTAAAGAAATGCAAGGAACCTCTGGGGGGTGGGGAGGGGGAGGGGTGCTTGGTAGCCTGTGGGTGAACCTTTAACGATTAGTTGCGGCCTGTTGGAGCTTGTTCTTTTGAAATAACCTAGAACAAAGGGCTGGTGGTTAGGGCTGTCCCCTTGGGCCTTCTCTCAACCTCTGGAAAGATGCCTACCCACCCCCACTCCCCACCCCCAAACACTGTAGGGAACAGGACCCAGTGTTTGGTCTGCCGAGGGCCTCCATGATGAGTCCCACTGGGCATTTTTCTTGGAACTACCCGGTTACTAGAGATGGGTCCAGAAGCCTCTGGGCCTGCACTCTGGGCTTGGCTCCCTCATGCTTTGCCAAAGGCCACTTCACTGGCTACTTTCGTTTGTTCCTAAGACACACCATGGCCACTCCTGTCCCCCAGCACTGTCCTAGTCCGTGGATCCGCCACATGTGCCCCATCCCCTTTCTTGCTTGTCCTGACTCCTCTTGGAAGCCCCTTTGGCCAAGGAAAAGCTATTTCCCCTCCCTTTCCTTCCCTTTGTCTTTCAGTTACAAGTTCACACCACCTCAGCTCTGCCAGCCACAGAGAGGAACTTCTCACACTGCAGGACGGGAGGAAGAGCCCTCCACTTCTCTCTCGTCTCCACAAAGTGGTTAATCCGATCAAGGACCATAAATATGAAATTGAGCATTGCCCCATCATCAAGTGCAAACCAGTCAGCTGTCAGAACCTTCCTTCCCATCTGACAGATCTGACACTTAACACAGACAAACATTTTGCTTTCGGGATGGAGCTAAAAACCATGCTTTTCGCATGGACCTTGGGGAGGTTTTCTGGATTATAGAGGCCTGCCAGTGTGTGTGTGTGTGTGTGTGTGTGTGTTTGTGTGTATTATATATTTAAGGTACATTGTGATACACTAACACTAAAACCTTGTGAATAAATTCATCCTTCTTTTATTAGTCATGTAGTTATCTTTCAGTTTTTGGCCTTTTGGGTCATATGTTGAATAGCTGGGCAGAGGGTCTGAGTGGCCCAACTGTGCCAAGTGGATTCATAATTAACTTCAGACGGTCCGGATGCTCTACAGTGAACATCCTGAATGAGGTACTTGGTGGTAGCCGTAGCATTCCTGGTACTGATCTCTTAGGAAGGGGGAAAATATCCAAGAGCTACTTACAAAATTAATAGATTTTATTTTTAAAAGCAGTTTTAGGTTTACAGAAAAAATGTGTTTTCCCTATTATTAGTATCTTACGATAGTGTAGGACATTGGTTACAATTGGCGAACCAATATTGATACATTATTATTCACTAACATCCACAGTTTACATTAGGGCTCGTTAGGGTACGTAGTACATTAGGATACTCTTTGTGTTATACATTCTATGGGTTTTGACAAATGCGTGATGTCATGTAGCCACCATTACAATGTACAGAATAATTTTGCCACCCTAAAAAAATGTGTTCCGCCTATTCATTCTAGCCCTCCTCCTGCAACCTCTGGCAACCAGGGATTTTTTTCACTGTCTATAGTTTTGTCTTTTCCAGAATTTGGAATCATACAGTCTGTAGTCTGTTCAGACTACTTTCTTTCATTTAAAAACATGCATTTAGGGTTCCTCCATGACTTGATAACTCATTTCTTCTTGCGGCTGAATGATATTCCATTGTCTGAGATGTCCCCCAATTTGTTTATCCGTTCACCTACTGAAGGATATCTTGGTTGCTTCCAAGTTTTGACAATTACGAATGAAGCTTCCGTAAACATTTGTGTCCATAAGTTTTCAACGCGTTTGGGTAAATACCTAGGCTAAAACGACTTTTAAAAATATGCTTTTAGACCCTTTTTTCCTAAAGAGTCAGAAGGCAAGTCTTCTCCTCTTTCTAGCTAAATCTCCAAAGACAAAGCAGGAGGTGGAAATAAAGCCAAAAGAGGTTGAATGTTCCCTTCATTTGGGTAGACTAAGTACATTGATCTGGGCAGAGACTGATGTAGCTACCTTTCCATTAACTAGTCATGGAAGCAGATTGGTTATCACTGAAATCCTTTAGAAACCTTGACAAAAGGGTATATGGGTAAACAACCCATTAACCAGGTTTGTTCTGAGCATTTTTTCTAGGGGTTGGTGTGGGTGGCTATGGGATGCAATGGGTGAGAAGAAAAACTGATTTCATTTTTCTCATTTTGCCTAATAATTACATTTTAATGCTTTCTCCCCTGGTTTTATGACATTTCCCCGATTTTAAAAAGTGGGCTTTTTTTTTTCTTCTACGTTTTTCTCTTAGTTTTAGCCTTCTATTTATATCATTCTTCTAATCACTGTGGTTGTTCTCTGGGCTTTTGTGGCCCCAGAATTATCCAGCTTAGTCTTATTATTCTTGACAATTGCATTCTTTTACCTCACCTCTTTCAGCTGTTTTTCTTTGTAGTATTTGTTCTGAATCAAATTTCTCCTTTAATGCCTTAGTGTGGCTTCCATGCTTCCCAGGGAAAGGGTTTAATTTTGCTGGAAACAAACTGTGGCTCTCCTTTAGATTAAAATAATGCTGCTGCTTTATAATCAGTTTTCACAGAATCACAGTTTGGGCTATTGCTGGCACACTTTTTCTGAGTCTGTGCAAGTGGCTGGGAATTACCGTATATCCTTGAATATAAGGGTGTTTGTTGTCTTCTGTCCCCATCCCCTTCAGGAAAGAGGAAGTGCCTTACAGAGTGCTTGCAAAGTCTCTGAGAGTATGGGGGCACAATCTCAATTACTTTATTTTCAACAACAAAGGACCAGTTAACCTTGACCTGACTCACTGATGACTTTGGGAACTCTGGAAGTCGCCTGAGGAAACCAATAGAAAGGGAGGCATTTTGCGTGGCTTTAATAATAACTTCTAAAGAGATATGACTCACAATTGTGATAGTTTGGGAGACCACTCTAAAATCGATTCACTCAGCAGATAATTTATAGAGATTCCAAATGGGCTCTTGTTATTTAAATGACTTGGGATAATATTTCCAGCAAGCATGTCACAGACATATTCGAAAAGTGCTTTATCTCAAATATCCAATCAACTTAAAGATCATCTTACACTGGAAACAGCGGGCGATGGTTCTGCTGAATCATCTGAAGCAGGATCCATCCTGCTCCTGGCCTGCCACAAGTTTGAATGAAATCGTGTCATAAAATGTGAGGGTGTGGGAACAATAGTTCTACAATTAATTATGTTAAGATGATAGCATATGCTCTTAAATAGGATGGTGCAGCTTCATAGGTAAATAGTATAAATAGTCATTTGATAATTTCATTGCATTTCTAAAAATTATATATTTGTGTTTTCCAAAAACCCTTCTGAAGGGGCAGGGTCCTCCCACTGGGAAAGTGAAGAGGATCATCTTGTATTGGGGGTCACCCCTGCATTTGGACATGTGTGACATCTTTTAAAGCCTGGCACAGTTTTTCAAGTGTATCGTTTCATTTGAATTGAAGTGCAGGTACACAATTCTTCCCGTTGGTGGGTGCATGTGGACTAGAGACTATCGATTTACCTTCCCCAGCTGCCAGGTTCAACGCAATCTCCCTTATTCAAGTGTCCAGCCTTAAGGCTACCGGCCACCTTCCAATTTTGAAATCCACTGGTCACTGTTTAGAGCCCACCTTTTTCTGCACTTGACTCCTTAACTCTTCTCGTCTTGAAATGCTGCCCTTTTGTCGTCCTGTGCCCATACTTCCCCGACTCTTCCTTCCCAGCCAGCTCTGAATGTCGGTGTTCCCACCAGCATGTCGTCCTTGGTCTTTTCACCCTCATTCTCTACCCTCTCCCTGGGCATCTCATGTCCTTTCCAGGCTCAGCTTCTACCCATACTGAGGTTGAAAATCGGTAGTCTGTAGGCTGGATCTTGCCTGCAAGGTTGGCCCACGCACTGTGATTGTAATTGTTGTGTTAAAAGTGAACTTGTTGCCAACATTTAAAAAAACTGGGATCGAATCTAGATTTCTGGCTTCTCTTGGGAAGCAGGATGAGGCGGCAGTGCTGGGACCAAGCTGGGAGCCACTGTCCCCGTTAAATGGGACACTTTTGCTCTCCTGGCTACCACGGTCCTAGGACTGCTGCTCTGCTTGCCTCTGCACTTTGAAGAAGTGCTATCAGTTGCCATTTTTGTTTATCATGACCGCACTATTCTAGTCCTAACAATAGAGATAAGAGGACAAAAATAATTCTATTGGCCATGTCTCTATTCAGAAGTGGGAAAATAAAAGCTGGACCAAGAATGCTGTGTTTCAAAACAATGGAAGAAATCGTTTTGTGTGTGTATAGAAGGGAAGAATATTCTTACATATTTAATGTTCATGGTGTGTCTGAATTGACAGTCTGCAACTTAAGATGCTCATAGTCATTGACATAGGTGGTTTATACTTTTGCCCGTGTTTTTTCCCTTCTGAAATCCCAAACGATCTCTTTGGTAATGTAGATTCATTGGTATTTGCTGAGGATGGAATGTGCAAAGGTACTGGGGCATAGTGGTAAGCAAGGCAGACATGTTTCCTGCCTTCAAGGGGCTTACAGTCAGCTTGTACAGATACCACAGGCCCCGCACACTCAGCATGACCCTGGGTGCATTTCTCCCTCCCACCTTCTGAATCATCTCAGTGTCCATGATCAAAGTCACCCACCTGATTAGCAATCTTCATTCCATCTGCAAACTTAATTTCCTTTGGTCATGTAATGTTAACATATCCTTGGGCATAATACCAAGGGTTAGGACCCTGACATCTTTGGGGTCTACTTTTCTGCCCACCATAATAGCTGCTTGCTAAATAGATTAATTTATTATCACTTGCCAATTTGTGGATTGGGCTCCAAGCATGGAGGTTGTAGGACCATACTTATGTTAGCTTTCCTTTTTTTTTTTTTTTTTTTAAACTGTTTCCCTGAATCTTCCTTACTCTGGAGGGTTTTGCTCACCATCTCACAAAATGTGGCCACATTTGTATTTCCCTGACTGTTCTAACAGTGCCTGCCTTGAATGATGCTTCCACTGTCTCCTGGTCTTAGTAACTTCCAAGTTTCAGCTTTGGTCCCATTTCTTTAGGAAACTGATTTGTTCTTCCCCTCTTGCTCCCCATCTTATCTGAAATCCTTTAGCTTTTTCAGTCTGCAGCAATTACTTATATCATGTTTTATAAATATTTACTTATTGATTGTGTGAGTTTTGGCAGAAAGCCTTATGGGTTGGTTCAAAGTGGCTCTAAAACAGTTTGTTTCCCTTCAGAAGCAAAATGTTATTCCACTATTTCGAGTGCTTATCTGAAATGTTGTATGGTTTTGTTTATTTCAGAGACTTGAAGATAGAAAACTTGCTGCTAGATGAAGACAATAATATCAAGCTGATTGGTATGACTTTTTTTTAAAGCAAGATTATCCTTTAAGTGCTGTGTTATCAATTCTCAGTTATTTGTTTCTGACTTTGAAAATTATCATGGTCTATTTCTAATCCCCAGACAATACTTCTAGTTCACCTCCTTTTACCTGCAACATTTAACAACGGTTTTGAAAAAGGAAATTAATTGTAATAATTTAGACATAAAACATGTTCTTAGGATTCTTCAAACTTCTGCTTCTCTGTTAAGTCAGATGGAGCTGAACTTTTATAGGGCTTCTTTTTATCTGAATTCACGGGAAAGCTTCTTAAAAATAGTGGAAAATAGTTTGGTTCAGAAATGCTGCCCCCTTAGCTTGGCCATGCCTTATTTTACTTTTCAGTGAATGTAGAGGCACTGAAATAAGGGGGAATGTGACCTACCTTCTCATTTTTTTGGTTTTTTTTCTACCTTCTCATTTTATTATCTTTAGCCAAGCCCTGTAGTACACTGACGGTAGTGCAAAGAGAAATCCCCACAGAGGGATCCTTTAGAGGTCTGTCCCAATCAGAAGGAGGTTCCAGGATGGAGTGAATCATAATTGGTTCGCAAGTCAGGGTCCAGAAGAGAATTCACTCCATGGCTTATTCTCTAGAATTCTGCTTTTGTTTGCCTGTTTTGTTGCTCTTGGCAAAATCTCAGGGCATCATTTTTCCACCCAGATGTTAGCATCATCTTTTATTCCTGTCTTTCTTTTCCCACCTCAAATGCCAGTAATTTCTTCCACCTCAATGGCTTGAAAAAACTTTATATTAGAAGAAAAGAGAAGGATCAATAGAACTTCGTGAATTTTAACTTTTGTACCCAAGAAGGAATTTTTGTTTGGCAAATACTGAAAACCATCTCAAGACTTTCTAAAACATATCATTCAAGTGACCAATTATATTCTTTGGAAGCCCAGTTGGCTTCCGACCCAGTAACAGTCAAGAGGCTGCAAGGGACTCCAGACCCCTTGGCTGGGTGATTAGGCACCACTGACAGGTGTTGATAAATACACCCATTATTAGGAGATTAACGATTAAGAGGAAACCAGTTTTTTTCCCCCAAAGGTTTTATAGGAGGTATTGTTAAAAGATTCCTGGATGATTCAAAGAATTTGTTTTTTAATCAAGTTGTTTGACTATTGCATTTGAGTTGTCCTGAGGGCCAAATGCAGCAGCACTAAACAAGGCAGACATTGAAATGCCTGCAGGATGTCTTTCTGGTCCTGGTTTCCCGGGATCTGCGGCATTAAACAAAGGCATGTCCTGGTGAGGTGGGTGGTGAGGAATGGAGGAGAGGAGATTGTTTTTTAGGTTCCCTGGCAGGGTGACCTGGAACTTGTCTTTGGAAAGTGTGTAGGTGACAGTCACAGAGTTGCCCTAAAGCTGCAGAGATTGTAAGAGAACGGGCTGTGTGAAGGCTGGATGTCCCCGACCGTACGAGTTAGAATAATTCACTTCCTCCGCTCACCGTCTATACTGAGGCTGGTAATTCCAGCAAAGTGCAGGCCACTGGCAGGGGGTCTCCCTACCCACCCAGCATCCCCAGCACTGTTTCTTCCCTTCACTTTGCCTCACTCTCTGCCCCTGTGCTTGCTTTCCCTTCTCACTCTTCAAATGATAGCCCTAGATGACCATTTGTGAGAGTATGCAGTGTTGAAAAGCACAGATCTTTTCATTGCTGAGAAGATCCTCGAAGAACCAATCTCTGTCAACAGCAGATGCATTTGATAAGTAGCTCACAGATTGACCGCATAATAAACCCTCTTAGAGGAGACCTGTGCAAATAAGATGAAGACAGGATGGACCTAAATTAGAGCCCACAGTTGCCTTGGGATGAGTGGTGGACCCTTTGGATACCAGGGACCATTTTATTCAGCCATCATCTCCCAGCTTGGCAACCGCTGTATTGGTACCCACGCAGGGATTTCAGCTCACCCAGACAAAATGGGCCATGTCGGAAACCAGGTGTCAGAAACTGGAATTCCCAAAATTGCTAGAAAGGAGGCTCTGATGATTAGATGTCCCTTTGTTAGAACTTTTCACTTGGCGCCTGCTTCTCTCATGATCAGCTAAAACCAAAGGGCGCTAACGCACATCCTAATGGAAGGAGACATTATGCCATTCCAGAGGGCAGCTGGGAATTGCGTTTTGTTTGGCAGAATCTGCGTTTCCTCATTTTTTTCATAAAGAGGAGGCCGAAGGAGGGGAGGGAAGATGCTGGAGGCGAGGAAGGCCCAGTGTCTTGTGGGTTTTCTTGCCCCTGGGTTGGGCAATTTGGATCAAATGTCTCTACAACTGTCCTTTTGCAACTTGAAAGTCCTTTGAACCTTTTCTTCAAAGGAATTACCTCGTTGTTTATTCAAAGGTTGATTATAGCTATTACCATTTTCTCTTAATAGTTTCTCTTTGAAATAATCTGATTTAAATAAATTTACTTAAGCCATGTAAGCCATGTTTCAAGTTAACTAGAATTAGCTGGAATGAGATTTGATTTAATCAGGATCCTTCCCCCGCCCAGCACCCCCTTTAAAAAAAAAAAGCAGTTTGATGTTTTTAGTTTAGTATAATCTTAAAATGTATCAGCCACAACTTAAAACGATTTTGCACTTCAGTTTTCCAAAACAGCGTTCATTTGGACGTCTTTTGAAATTCATTGTGTAGCTCCCAGAAAATTGAGTGATAATTGGCTTATGCGTTTACCAAATCTAATTGAGGCAGACCCATGTGACATTACTGGGAGGTGAACTTCTCCCTAGTTTCACAATTCTAATTATAGGCATATGTGTAAAATTTTAATAATTACAGTTATGAATATGAAACATATTAGTTATTTCTCTACAACATATTTCAAATTAAACCCTTTCGGCTAGGTCAACATAAGTCACTTAAAATGTAGATTTTATCTTCTCCATTCCCCAGATCCTCTGCTTATTTATCTTCTTGAAACTTAAGACAAGGCAAGACGCTGTGTGCACAAGCTTGCCTGGGAGCAAAGGGGGGTGATCTGGTCTCTTATCTCCCCTCCCCTGCCCTCTTTTACGATCAAGCACTTTGTTGTAGACCCCAAGTCAGGAGGTGAGGGAGTAATTGAAGGAGTTGATGGAACCGCATGGAGATTCGAAAGGGAGGCTTTTAGTTTAGGGGCCCTTAGGAGATTGGGCCTCTAACAGGACTGTTAAAGAAATTTTCCTTGAAATGTTGGCCCAGTTAATATGATGTGTATTCCATGGTGCTACCTCTCCATCTTACCATAGTGGGTGCTCTTTACACATTGGTGTTTCCTTAAATTTCCTTTGGGAATTTTAAACGGCCATTCAGTTTAAAGCTCAATATGATTTTTCTACTTATGATCCCCCCGACTTCTCCTACTTCAGTGATACTACAGGGTGGGACCTGAGAGCAGGGGCCCTCAGATCCTTTTGAACAGAGATCTCCTCCTAATCCAAGAGAGCCGTGGAGCCCCTGAAGGGCCTTTTTGGTCAGGTTGTGTGCGGCCTGCTAGTGCAGGCTGGGCCGATGGGAAAAGAAATCGGGGCCTTTTGTCCGCCTATTTGTCAGGGTGGGAGTAGAAGAGTAGAGAGCAGAGGAAAAGAGGAGGAGGGAGATTAAGAGAAAGGAATAAAATCATACTTTAAAAAACTCCCCCAAACAAAAGAAGAGTCAAGTATGTGAACAGGCAGCATTCCTGGTTGGTTTGCTCACCCCAGTTTTGGTTCTGATTCTTCATTCCAATCTTGAGCTGAAGAGTTTGGGTGATCTTCAGAGCCTTGATGTGTTTTCAGAGCTCTGCTTGGATGGGGTTCTATTTATTTATTTTTTTAAATTTTATTTATTTTTTTATTTCTTTTTGGCTGCTTTGGGTCTTCTTTGCTGCACGCGGGCTTTTTCTAGTTGCGGTGAGCAGGGGCTACTCTTCGTTGCCGTGGGTGGGCCTCTCATCGTGGTGGCTTCTCTTGTTGCGGAGCACAGGCTCTAGGCACGCGGGCTTCAGTAGTTGTGGCATGTGGGCTCAGTAGTTGTGGCACGTGGGCTCAGTAGTTGTGGCACGTGGGCTTCAGTAGTTGTGGTACGCGGGCTCAGTAGTTGTGGCTCGCGGGCTCTAGACCGCAGGCTCAGTAGTTGTGACGCATAAGCTTAGTTGCTCCGCGGCATGTGGGATCTTCCTGGGCCAGGGCTCGAACCCGCGTGCCCGGCATTGGCAGGCGGATTCCTAACCACTGCGCCACCAGGGAAGTCCTGGGGTTCTGTTCAGAAGCACTCTTTCCTCATACAGCTTACGCCAGCGACTGTGGGGAGAATTTTTGGTGGTGCATCTTGACCTGTGGTGTGTGAGTAACTTCGTGGACTCGCAGCACTGACCCACCCTGTGTCTCTCCTTTCCTGAGCTTTTCTACAGCTTTCACAAGAGCCATGGCTTTGCAGGTGGAGACGTGTTAGCCTCAAGGAGAAAACAGTCAATGAAATTAGATGTATATCTTGCCAGTTGAGAAAGTGCAAGGGTTTTGTTCCCGATGTGGCGCTTGTCTCTGACCACAGCCCCTTTCTGACTGAGCCCCGGGGGCTGAGCCTTCTGTTTGGGGACCAGAACCATAATATTTACATTGAAGTTCAAAGGAGGAGCTGTGCTCTTAATTTTGCAATCAACAAAGATTGAGGAAAGATATCAGATGAGGACCTAACACTAACAGCCCTCTAATAACTTGTCAGTTGCAGGATCTGTAAGATCAAAAGTAAACACAGCACAAAAGGCACAATGGACCCAGTATGGCTTTAGATGCACTGGGCACGTCTGCCCCCCACCCCCCACCCCCCGCCCCCCCCTTAATTATCCAGGAACAAAGCAATGCTAGGAGGTCATTTAGTCTAGTTCTCATTGCTATCTTTCTGGCGTTGTTTTTCCGGCCAACACTCAGCGTTGTCTAAATTGTTGGGTGTATTTTTCCCCCCTCTTCAAATCACCATATGTTGCCTCATGCATTGGGAGCATTTTTAAGAGACTTGCATGAAATGAAAGCATTCAGCCAAAAAAGTCAACTCTAACTGGTGGGATCGCATGTCACCTGGGGTGACACCAACACCAGCCAGAGAAAATCAATCTTCCTTCCGCGTGTATTATCCAGGAACAAAGCAATGCTAGGAGGTCATTTAGTCTAGTTCTCATTGCTATCTTTCTGGCGTTGTTTTTCCGGCCAACACTCAGCGTTGTCTAAATTGTTGGGTGTATTTTTCCCCCCTCTTCAAATCACCATATGTTGCCTCATGCATTGGGAGCATTTTTAAGAGACTTGCATGAAATGAAAGCATTCAGCCAAAAAAGTCAACTCTAACTGGTGGGATCGCATGTCACCTGGGGTGACACCAACACCAGCCAGAGAAAATCAATCTTCCTTCCGCGTGTTCCCACTTGGCCACTTGGAAGCCAGCGGGCTGACTCCAAGGACTTCTGTTCGTTTTCTCCTCTGCCTTAGTCCTAGAAAGCAAGCCTGTCTTTTTTCTGGATGACTCATTTCCAAGATTTGATGAAAATATGTTTTGGTTCAACATACTTTTTAGCTCTCGCTGGATTTGACTGTGAGGCCTGATAGAAAATGTTTCCAGTTCAGCAAGGGAACTTTTGTCTTGAGACCCATATCCAGAGGTTACGGTTCACAGCTGCTGGGTTTCCTTTTGGATGTGAAATGATGTGTTAGCCCGAGAGAATGTTTCCTTTCCTGCTGCTTCCCCCAACCCTCCCCCCTTTTTCATTTCCATGGTTTTCTAATTCAGGGCTGGTTTTGTCCTCCCCTCTTTGCAGACTTTGGTTTGAGCAACTGTGCCGGGATCCTGGGCCACTCCGACCCGTTCAGCACACAGTGTGGCAGCCCCGCGTACGCCGCGCCTGAACTCCTTGCCAGGAAGAAATACGGCCCCAAAATCGATGTCTGGTCCATGTGAGTTATTGAGCTTCTAAGACTGAATGCACCCTCCTGCTGTCTCCACTGTTTCCTTCTTATGAAATAACCTTTGAGTATTTGATGAGCATGAATTATAATTATAGGCTCTGGGATATATATGCAGTGATTCTTTGGGGTCCCGATTTCCACCTCTGTTCTTTCTGTCTTTTCTCCACCAACTGCCCGAAAGGCCTTTATTAAAATTCATTAACGTGCTGGAAGGGAAGAAAGCAGAGCCGTGCCCTCGCCGAGATCATGTTCTGGTTTCACGAGTCACTCATGTGCTTCGAGTCTCCCAAAGCTTTCCATCAGCATCAGCATAAACCCCAGCCTTGGTGCCTGGCCCCAGACCTCACGGGTCTGCCCATCTCTCCTGCCTCTGCACCTATCACCCCACCCTCTGCTCACGGCTCTTCACACATGTCGGCTTCTGTTTCGTCTTCCCCACCTCTGGGCTTTGCACTCGCTATTTCTTTTCTTTTCTTGAAGTTTAGTTGGCGTATAATATCGTATTAGTTTCAGGTGTACAACATAGGGGTTCGACATTTATGTATATTACAAATTGATCACCACCATAAGTCTAGCAACCATCCGTCACTGTACAAAGTTATTGCCATATTATTGACTATATTCCCTATGCTGTAGATTACATCTCAGTAACTTACTTATTTTATAACTGGAAGTTCGTGCCTCTTAATCCCCTTCACCTATTTTGCTCAGCGCCCCCCCCCTCCCCCCTGGCCAGCACTTGCTGTTGCTTTTGCCTGGAATGCCATTTCCCAGCTCTTTGAATGGCCCGTCCGCTCCCACATTCCAGTGTTAATCCAGTGTCACCACTGCAGAGTCCATCTCTTGTTCCAGGGATGCCTCAGCACCTGGCACAGAGCCTGGGCTGGAGAGGGAGGGAGGGAGGGACAGGCACTTCATCCAGGTGAACAGAAGCTAGAGGGTCAGGGGCTAAAGCTGGCAGAGGAAGGAGACAAAGGAATGTGAGGTAGTGAGGGGATTTCAGGGAGTTCTGGTTGGAGATGATTCAGCGGAACCAGAGGCGAGAATGAGATTCTGAGGGCACCAGAATTCCCTGAACTTTCCCAGAAAGGGCCAGCTCTCCCTGGAACCGCAGCTCTGCTTGTTCAGCCAGCGGGTGAGACCAGTTAGTGGGGGATCAGCTTCCGTGGCTGAGGGCTCGGAGCTAACCGTCCCCTTTGCTCCTCAGGACAACCTGCGAGGCCGGCTCTTACCCTCTGTTACACAGACAGGAGGGCAGCTCTGTGGATAGTGCGGCCCAGAGCCACCCAGCCTGTAGGTGTGGGAGCTGCGCTTTGCACTCAGGGCTCTTCACGCCTCAGCCTGAGCTCCGGGTTCCTTCCCTCTCTCCGGAGGATGTGTGAAGGCTGCAGGTGGAGAGGGTGCCGCCGTGTGCCGCTGACGTGCTGGGGGCCGCGGGGGTAGGGGGCGTGACAGAAGGAAGCAGAGGCAGAGGGTACCTTCTCCTTGAGGTGCGCTGGGTGGTGTGACTGGCAGTGCTAATCACAGACTCTTTTCATATTGTGCCCAGACGGGCCTCAGAATCCTTCTCAACACAGCCCTCCAGGCAGCCAACACCAATGGATCAGAGTCAGTACACAGTTGAGATCCATGCTTGGTGTCATAAGTGTCTGGCACGTAATCTGCCCTTAATAAGTATTTATTTATTAATGGGTGAATATGAAAGTTTGAGTCTATAATCATTCTCTCTCCTTAACAGTTAGGGAATGTATTTAGGCTAAATGGAAAGCTTTGAGAGAGATGATTTGTGTACCAAAAAAAAAAAAAAAAAAGGTGGAGAATGGGGAGTCTGAAAGACCAGGGGTTCAAGGGTGTCACGTAACTGTGGTGACAGGCAGTGTGGTGGGTGACATAGCGATCAAAGGGAAAGAGAGGTTGGAGAAGAGGTGACAGTTTGCTCTCGAGGTCCTGCTCTCGAGGGGACTGGACAATACAGTGTCATCCCTGGTTGTCATGGTGATGAAGCTCAGCCTGTGTGAGAGGGACCCTTTCTGGCCCATGACTAACAAAGCAGGCATCTCCGCAAAGTCTAGAACTGCTGGTAGAAGGAAGGCAGGAAGGAAGGAGCCAGTGGATTGTCAGAGCTGTAGGAGAGCGCCTGGCCTTATAACCAGCCTGGGGTCACTCGTCCCCTTGTGCTAACACTAAGATGGGGACAAATCATTTATCCTGTGTGGGGAAATACAAAGGAAAATGAAAAGCACAGGCTGCAAAAGGCAGCACCATCCGAGGGTCAGTATGAAGCTCGGACTTTGTTCCTCTCTCTTCTTCCAAGTCCCTTGACGTGGGAAAGGAATCCACATTTAGTGACCACAGATGCTCCATTTCTTAGTTTTGGGGCCCCATGATTAAAATAAAGGGACTTGGGACTTCCCTGGGGGCGCAGTGGTTGAGAATCCACCTGGCAGTGCAGGGGACACGGGTTCGAGCCCAGGTCCGGGAAGATCCCGCATTCCACGGAGCAACTAAGCCCGTGCGCCGCAACTGCTGAACCTGAGCTGTAGAGCCTGCGAGCCACAACTACTGGGACCGCGCGCCACAACTACTGAAGCCTGCATGCCTAGAGCCCGTGCTCTGCAACAAGAGAAGCCACCACAATGAGAAGCCTGCGCACCGCAACGAAGAGTAGCCCCTGCTCGCCGCAACTAGAGAAAGCCCGCCTGCAGCAACGAAGACCCAACGCGACCAAAGATAAATAAATTTAAAAATAAATAAATAAAATAAAATAAAATAAAGGGACTTGGTCCATTGCCACCTGCTGTGTCTCCATCCATCCAGTGACTGTACCCAGAAGTAACGGTGGCCTCAGAGGAGGGCAGGCAAAGGGGAAGCTGCAGGAGGAATGGAGGTGACCCGAGACCAGGATGCCCGGTCTCTCGCCTCCCACCTCCACCCTGGCTGCTGGCCTGGTGGGGCTGTGTCTGGGGCAGCTGGACACTTCTTTGCTAACCTCCACTTAATCACATTTTTTTCAAGAAGATGCTGTGCAGCTGAAAGTCTCCTGAAAGCTCTAATCGGGCCATATTCTTAGTCATGATACCATCAAGTAATGTATGTGAAAGCCTTTGATAAACGGTTATACACTTTACAGACACTGGGCTTCAGCTGATCATGGCAAAGCTCTGGGGGCCCGTGTGGGATGCGTCCAGGTAGACCAGAAACCGCAGCCCCCCGAGACCCTGTTCTGGTGCTCTGAGGTGGGGAGTTGAGGTGGAGTAAATTCTTAACCTTGCTCAGCCCCAAAGGGTCCTGTTTTATTCCTTCTTAGAAGCGAGGTTTCCCCAGAGCAGCTCTGTGTTGGTTGACTCTCTGGAACATTCCCTGGGGGATGAGACCGCATGACCCCCACCTAATTCACAGGGATGGTATAAACTCGGCCCTTTTTAGAAGCCGTTGATAAAGCTTGAAAAACAAAAGCAAGCTATGTGAGCCCTATATTGGCTTACTAGAGATTTGTTCATTCGGCAGATATTTGTGGAGTCAGGCCCTGTGCCGAGTGCCGAGTGCACAACGGTCCATCCTGCTCCTGTAATGATCACCGTTAACCCTCACAGACCTCCCACCGAGTGACGAGCAGCGTTCCAAGGGCTCTGCGGGTTTTAGCTCATCTCGTCTGCCTCACAGCGTTTCAAGGGAATACTTTGTCGTCCCACTTTACAGATGAGGACACTGAGGCATGAAGAGCTCAAGGCACTTGCCCAGATAACACACACAGCTGGTGTGCGATCAAGCCAAGATGGACTGAGGTGGTTTGGCTCTGGAGTCGGCCTTTAACCGTCACCCTCTGCTGCTTCTACTATGTTGTACTTCCTCTTGCAGGGTTTACAAACTAGTGGGGCAGACGGACAAGTTTTTAAAAAGCTGTAAACTCAGTGCGGTAATGGCTGTGGAAGAAGTGGTCAGGATGCAGGGAACAAGGATGGGGGTGGCCTCTTGAGAAGACCTCAAAGCCAAATCCTAAGGATGAGAAGAATCAGCTATGGGAAGAAGACGGTGTGGGAGAAGGCTGTAGGCGGACAGAACAGGATGTGTGAAGGCTGTGGAGTGGGAAGGGGAGGGAAGGGGTTTGAATTTTGCCCTAAAGGTAGTGAGAGACTATTGGACAATTATAAGCAGGTGGGTAACAAAAAGTTATGGATTGAATTGTGTCCCTCCAGAAAAAGGTATGTTGGAGTCCTAAACCCCAGGACCTCAGAATATGACCTTACTTAGAGATCGGGTCTTTAATGAGCTAAAGGAGGTCATTAGGATGGGCTGTAGTCCAATATGATTGTGTCCTCACATAAAGGGGAAATTTGGACACAGAGAGGAGACTATGTGACAATGAAAGCAGGGATCAGGATGATGCATCTAGAAGCCAAGGAACCCCAGATGGCCAGCAAACCACCAGAGGTTCGGGGAGCAGCAAGGAACAGATGCTCATTCACTGCCCTCAGGAGACACCAACACTGCCGACACCTTCATCACAGACTCTGCGCCTCCAGAACTGTGAGATTCCCTTTGTTTAAGCTCTGCAATCTCAGGAAAGGTGAGAGGTGAGTAAAAACTCACCACTCCAGATCCCAAGAGCCATTCTCCTTCCCGGTGAATCAAGTGCACTAATTGACAAGTGAAACAGACTAGCTGAAGTCTTGGTCACCCCTCACAGCCCCCCAGCAGAGGTCACCAAAAGATCAGACCATATACCGAAGTCTCAGTCCTTGTTGTTCCCCATACGTTATCGGCTGCATGAAAACCAGAAACAAAAGAAAACCACCAACATGTAGAATTTCATTCACATAATGGTGGGAGAGTCCCTGGAGCAAGAGAGGAAAAGCCTTGGTGCAGAAGCACTTTTCAGGAGGCCTCTGTGTCACCTTTTCTCATGTCTCTTTGGGCGAAGCAGAGTGCATGGCCAAGCCCAGGGTCAAGAGGAGAGATAGATTCCAGCCCCTGATGGGGGAGTAGCAAGGAATCTGTGGCCTTTGTCTTTTTTGTTTGTTTGTTTTGCGATTGAACATACTTATCTACTCCTATGGACAAGTGTGTTCCCCCTAAAATTCATATTTTGTAGCCCTAACCCCCAGTGTGATGGTATTTGGAGGTGGGGCCTTTGGGAGGTCATGAGGGTGGAGCCTTCATGATGGCATTGGTGTTCTTTTAAGAAGAGCTTGCTCACTCCCTGACATGTGAGGACACGGGGAGAAGGTAGCCGTCTACAAGCCAGGAAAAGAGACCTCCCCAGAACCTGGCCACGCTGGCACCCTGATCCAGACTTCCAGCCTCCAGAACTGTGAGAAAATAAATTTCTGGTGGTTAAACTACCCTGTCGGTGGTATTTTGTTATGGCAGCCCAAGCTGACCAAGATACCTGCTTACAGGTGACCTAGAAGTCTCACCTGAAAACAAATAGAGCATGTCAGGAGGCACAGTGCTGAGAACAAATGAGGCTGCCCAGCTGGGTTAAATTCAAGAAGGCATCAGAGGAGCCTTTAATCTGCTCCTGAGGGATGACGTGGAGTTTGCCAGATGGAGAAAAGGAGGGGAAACTTTCCAGGCAGAGGGAACAGCCTATGCAAAGGCGGGAAGTTGTGATAAGTCTGATTCCTCTTGCTCTTAATCTTGGAGAAAACAAAACTTCAGAACCTTCTTTAAGAGATTAATTTTCCACTGCTTTGGGGTGTTGTGTCTGAGATACTGGTTAGGTTTCTGTTTGGTGCCCACGACTTTGCTGGCGGCATTGGAAATGGAAAAACCCAAAGAGAATTGAATTTTAAAGGCTGTTTAAAAAGAGAGTGAAAGCGGGGCCAATTTTCTCCCTGTGTCAGACACCAGTATTATAAAACATCCCTTTTATTGTTCTGAAACAATAAAATGAAGAGTTCGCTTCCAAAATCAAAGCAAACTCCCGTCTCCAGAGGTTTTTTTGGGGCCTTGACAGATGGATGGGGCCTTTCTTCAAGACTTCTGACACTGACTCAGGAAGAAAACCAGCTTGTCATTCAAGGGAAGCTTGGGAAAGAAAGCTCTTCCCCACAAATGGAGCCCCCAAGATCCTCCTCCTCTAGTGAATCAGGAATTAACAATGGAAACGGAAAAAGATGTGTGCCATCTTGGGGGATTCCCGTTATTTTCAATGGTCCTTGTTTTTGTATTTGAACTGTATATGAATACCTTTAAAATCATTCACTTCTTTCCTTTAACCCCTATGAATGAAATATCTCTACCTCTATCTCCAGTGAATTTTGAAATTTTAGACACAAAACTTAAATACTCATTCTGGTGCAGTGAACTTTTTTTATTGCAACTGACTTTTCCTCAGAGTGGCATATATGCTAATTTAAAAAACGCTTTAATGCAGATGTACTTTTTAAATGAAAAGAATCCAAATTAACTTAATTTTCAAAATATTACAGTGCTCTTGGGAGAACGTTGGTGAATCTCTAAGGGTAGGGAAAACGGAAATTGAGAGTTCTATCCCCAAAACATTGAGAATGCAACATTTTTTCACCAAAGCTGCTCTTTGCTCTCGTGGGGGCATCTGAGGTGAGGGAAGCATTTGTGTGCAGACGTGGTACGTAGTGGAGTGTCCTGCACAATACACCCAGACCACCTTCCCAGGCTCACTGAGTCTGTTTTCACTTTGTGGGAAATCTCTGTTCCAGTGCTGTCCCTTTGGGTAGACAAGTTGGCCGAGGGGTGCCATTTTGTTCCCAGCCCTACTATCCCCATATAGACCTAAGCATTCAGGAGGGAGAGCGGGAGAATTTGTTCCAGTCCTCAGACTCTGTTTTGTAAAAGTACTACCAGACACCATCAGCTACTTCCAGGGCTCAAATCTGGAAGGATAGCATTTTCTCTTCATTCAGGCCCCCTTAAAATGAAAGATGGCAGGAGAAGCAGGCAGAAAGAGGATCCTGATGGCTTCTTTTGGGTAGTTTAGAGCTTTTGACTTTTAAAAGAGAAGGTTTCTTTAGCTTTTGAGCTTTTTCAGTTATAAAATACAAGACTTTTTTGTTTTTGTAGCCAGCATGTGCATTTAAAATAGAAGAGGAAAAGGAAGAAAGGAAAAGTGTGTGAGGGGGAAGCCTTAAAATCCACAAGAAAATAATTTCTTGCTGAACACAGACCATTTAATGGAGCAGTTGTGAACTTTGAGATTTACCAAATGGATGGATCTGTTCCCGCTCTATTTTTAAGACCTTAAATCAGAAGTTGTACTGAAAGCTGATACTGAAAGGTGGAGGGCTATTGCTTTTAGGCGGAGAGTTATTTTTAATTTTTCCAAGGCAGTTTCTTTCTTGAAGAATCACACAGAAGCAAGGTATGTCAGCTGAAGGTTCTCTCAACTTCACTCTGGTGTAAACTGGGCTGCCCACCGGCCCTGTGAGAACTCGTATCCACACCCTTCCCTGACACCATAGCTCTGCCAATTGCTTTGTCACTTGTGTCTTGTTAAAGTTGCTGGCTGACTTCTCCAGGGAGCTGTGACTCTGTGTCTTTCCTTTCAGAGATGCCAGGTGGTACCCCAACTTTTCCTCCAGGGAATATTTTTGTGTTTCGGATTAATATCAGGACCACCATTTGGCTCCTGATTTAATCCCAAAGATTCCACACTTACATTTCCCAGGGCCCCTTCCTCTCTTCTTCCAGCTTCCCTTCAGTGGCACTTTTTCCTTCTTTCTTGACATCACAGTATGCCACCTGGCCAGTCTCTCTGGATTTGCTTCCATCCTTATTTCTTTCTGCTTGGAAAACCCTGCATTGTATTTGCTAGTTGCCCTCCTTCATCCCAGCATCTCATTACTTTCTTTCTTTAAAACTATCTGTGGTTCTTGGGGGCCCCGTGTCTGCCATGGAGAAGCGAGAAAGCCCATGGGCCATGTTTCAAAAGACACATCAGGAAATTCTGAACATGTTTTGAAACTCCTACTAATTCTATGGGATTACAGAGGTTTATAAACCGCATTCTACATTTTTCCCTTGGTATTCTCACATCCTTCCGAAATGTCAAAGGGACTGGATTTCTCTTTATCCAGATGTTAAACGTGTATGAAAACTCTAGGGGAGGGGAATTAAGATGCTCAATCTGGTTTCCCTTTTCAAATCTCCTGCGACTGTAGGACTGTTAATGTACGTTTCCATTATTATTTGGCAATAAGGTACAAATATAATGGTAGCTTTTTATCTCTCGTTTTTAAAAGTTTTGTGATGAAATGACAGGTCACATTTATCAAGCAGTAAATTTATGCCAGGCACAGAGTTCAGCACTTTCTGTGGCTTAGTTCATTTGACCCTCATACAGCCTGAGAGGTAGGTACTATTATTATCCACATTTTATAGATGAGAGTCGCTGGATGAGAGAGCTGGGTCTTCTTTACAGATTTGTTTTTTGTTGATGATAAACTCCTCCAAGAGAAATGGAAACCTGGAGTGAGTTTGGTGAAATAATCAGGTAGAATTACTATAAAAACCACTTGCTCGATCCTGGTCTGACCACAGAGTTCACGGGCACCATTCTTTTTTTTTTTTTTGTGGTTTGCGGGCCTCCCTCTGCTGCGGCCTCTCCCGTTGCGGAGCACAGGCTCCGGACGCGCAGGCTCAGCGGCCATGGCCCACGGGCCCAGCCGCTCCGCGGCACGCGGGATCCTCCCAGACCGGGGCGTGAACCCGGCTCCCCTGCATCGGCAGGCGGACGCGCAACCACTGCGCCACCAGGGAAGCCCACGGGCACCATTCTTAAGACAAGCATCTGCTACCTTTATCTGTGGTCACCGCCAGGTCATGGAGAGGGGCAGTGACTGGAGGAGATTTTTTTTTTTTTTTTTTGGCTGCTTTGGGTCTTTGTTGCTGCACGCGGGCTTCTCTAGTTGTGGTGAGCGGGGCTACTCTTTGTTGTGGTGCGCGGGCTTCTCATTGCGGTGGCTTCTTTTGTTGCAGAACACGGGCTCTAGGCGCGCGGGCTTCAGTAGTTGTGGCACGCGGCCTCAGTAGTTGTGGCTCGCGGGCTCTAGAATGCAGGCTCTGTAGTTGTGGCACACGGGCTTAGTTGCTCCGCGGCATGTGGGATCTTCCCGGACCTGGGCTCGAACCCGTGTCCCCTGCATTGGCAGGCGGATTCTTAACCACTGCGCCACCAGGGAAGCCCTGGAGGAGATTTCTGTCATCTTTTGCAGCCAGGGGTGACAAGGAGACAAGCAGTTTGATGTCTTAAGAACTCCTTGAAGGAAGAAAGTTCATAAAGCTTTTCGAGTCAGTTCTCTGACCCCATATTACACTCACCAAACTTCTTCAGTTGGATCCCTGTCCCATGACCATAACATGCTACATTATGTAGCATTCTGCACTATTTCAGGCACCCCACCTGTCACAGGACGCTCTGTGTCCCTAAAGATAAAGGGAAATAGAAAAGGTCATAGGGCGATGTTCATCAAACTTCAGTATCGTTCACTCTTCTTATACAGGAAGAACGTTCTTGGTAACCCGTCGTGTTGACTCGTGACTTGTATCTAAGTTTTACTTATTGTGCATGCATGTAAAATTAAACTCCTTTTATTTAGGGTCCTGTAGAAATGAAAAACCAAAACTCATTTACAAGTTAAATCTGACCAAGACTAAAAGAACCCCCAAATATTCAAATTAGCAACATTCACTAAATGCCAAGGCTACTGTAGGTGGGAGCTGAATTGCTGTACGCAGTCGGAGTGTGGTTCTCACCGCTGGGCACAGGCTTTTTGAGCTGCTCAGTCCCAGCTTGTGGTCACTGCACTCGCTCACCACTTTTCACTCCTTGAGTGGCTTTTAACCTTGAGTGTGCACGGGACGCGCGTGGGGGGCGGATCCCCACCCCCAGAGTTTCTAACTCAGTAGGTCTGGCGCAGGGCCCAAGAATTTGCATTTCTAACGAGTTCCCAGGTGACGCTTCGGCTGCTGGTCTGAGGACCACACTTTGGGAACCACCCCACTCTTCAGATCATCAGGAGGCTTTCTTTCCCACGGATATAAGCATAGAGACATCGCTGACAAATTAAGTCCACCTCTGCTCCTTTCTCATTGGCCTATGATGATAAAGGTGACATATTTTTGCACACACCTTAATAGAGGTGTGTGTTGGTAAACACAAATGCAGAAGCAGGCACTGCAGTCAAGTGTGTACAGTTGGAGGGCGACTGGGTTATATGGCGGCCGTCCCATGTCCCTCGTTGGGCTTTGTCAAATGTTTTAGTATTGTCACCACAAGAAAAGCGAAAGTAGGACTGCTGAGCCCCTGAAGTTGTGTCCCTGGGGTCTCAGTTTGAGAATCACTGTATGGGTTGGGTACCATAAAACACCTGCGGGAAAAACGATATTGTTTAAGTACCAGGCTGTTCAGCTTTAGGCGTGAGTGTCAGAGCCAGGATTAAGGCACACAGAGGTGAGCAGGGACAGAATTGACTGGTCGTGTCCCACAGCCAATGGGTAGAAGTTGTAGACTTTGGCTGAGTATTTGAAGCCCCTCCCCGTGCATTGCCCTGAATGGCCCGAGCTGCCTTAGGGAGGTTGGAAGCTGTTTGACTCTGAGGCTCTTCAGGGGTCTCTGACAACAACCTCGTGGAGTGTCCCATGGGGTATCCATCCCTAAGAGCCATGTGTCCAAGACCCCTTTGAATGCAAAAATGACAAAATTTGGGGCTTCCCTGGTGGCGCAGTGGTTGAGAGCCCGCCTGCCGATGCAGGGGATGCGGGTTCGTGCCCCGGTCCGGGAAGATCCCACGTGCCGCGGAGCGGCTGGGCCCGTGAGCCGTGGCCGCTGAGCCTGCGCGTCCGGAGCCTGTGCTCCGCAACGGGAGAGGCCACAGCAGTGAGAGGCCCGCGTACCGCAAAAAAAAAAATTGGAGGCCCTCTTAGTTTTCCCTCTCATCAGTCTCCAAGCATCCTCCAAGCAAGGATGGTTGGCTCTGCCTCAAACAGACCCACAGTGCAGCACTGCTTCCCAGTTTCTCAAACAGGTTACATCCCCTAACACCCCTTCTCTCTGCCCCCAAACTGGCTCTCCTCCCACCTTCCTGTCTTCTATCACGATCACCACCATCATCCGGCTTTCCACGTTTGCGTCTTGCATCCCCTTCAAACGTCTCTATTGCTAATTTGCCTTTCTCTTTCCACTGCACGCCATCCCTCCCATTCAGACTTTAATAACAACATGACACGGTCTCCTGCTCCCCATTCTGAGCCCTCGTCCACTTAATGCCAGGTGACTACTCCCCAGATTATCTGGCCATAGAAGGTTTATGCACCCAACGTCTGTTCTTGGCCTGGGAAACGTGTTCCACTTAGCACACACAGGAAAATGCTGCTCTCAACGGCTCTGCATGTGCTTTGTTCATTCTTGTCTCCATTTCTTGGTCTACACAGTTTATCCTCCTATCCAGCCGGCCAAGACAGATAAGCTCACACACATAGACTTAGCCCTCAGAGGCCTCCCATCTTCAAGTACTTATTATAGTCCTCTGTCTCCGTTAATTGAACTCCTCTGGGGTCGAGAGCAGCAGAGTTCAGCATTTTCTTATCCCCTCTGCACTCACTATTTTAAAGAACTGTGCTTATTTATTTGTTGACTTGCTGGTTGTCAGCCTTCACCCAATTCTAAGTCCAAGATGGCGGCTCCTTGTCTGGTTCCCCACCCGCCCCAGAGCCATCATCTATCCCACTGCCTGGGGCAGAGATCCGACCTGCAAGCATTTGTGGAATGAATGTTGATGTATCAGCCTCCCTAACTCGACTGCGAGTTACAGAGCGGGAACTGGGTCTTGGCATATGCCGGCAATTCGAGAATGATCTCTAGCTGGAGCCTGTGGGCTCTGTACCTGTCCTTCTCCGGAGCGCTGTGATTCAGAGGCACCTTGGTGGAATTGGACCCCAAGGGTCTTCATTTCATTCAGTCTCATTGGATTTGTTTTGACTGGAGATCCTGTTGCCTCTTTGTAAAACATTCCCTTGGGCGCTTTTGAACACTTCAGACCTCTTGGCAGGTAAGGCATTTCATCCCCATTAGGAAATCTCATCAAAATGATATTAGGATTGCACATCAGGAAAATAAAAATCCTCCAAGAGATGTTGCTGCTCTCTAGTTTGGCTTTGGACATAAGTATAGTTAAGCCCATTCGGAAGGTATTCTGACCACATCTGAGATATTGGGCCAGAGCTGGGTGGCAGAATCTCACAATATACAATAATATAGAAAATAAGAGTGGGAAAGAGACTTCCTTTCCCCTCCCCACCCCCAAAGGAATTTCTCCAGTGACAGGCCAAAACAGAACTCAAGGGAAGAGCAAAACACCAGTTTGGGGTAGGAGAGTTTTGTCTCAAAGGGCTGAGTGGTAACCAGGCATGCTGGCTATGCCGTGACTTGCCCTCCTGTGCAGGGTCTTGCTATGTATTTTTTGGTCTGGCCTCCTCCAGGGTCCACCTTGTAAGCTGTACTTGGAAAACCACATCATGGCAGACCTACTTTTATTCGAGGTTCCTATTTATATGAGGTTCCCCAGGTATTTTTCACATCATTTGGTCTGGACTTCCTTCCAGAAGGAAGGGACATAGTTTCCCCTCCTTACTGGGATAGCTCTTGAAGCTCTTTATGTATCTATTTTTGATTAATTAATTAATTTTTTTTTTTTTTTTTTTTTTTTTTTTTTTTTTTTTTTTTTTTT
>NC_041221.1:3184730-3207596 GCF_002837175.3 Physeter macrocephalus
AACCCGGCTCCCCTGCATCGGCAGGCGGACGCGCAACCACTGCGCCACCAGGGAAGCCCAATTAATTAATTTTTAATTTAATTTTATATTGGAGTGTAGTTCATTTACAATGTTGTGTTAGTTTCAGGTATACAGTGAAGTGATTCAGTTATACATATATCCATTCTTTTTCTGATTCTTTTCCCATAATAGGTTTTTACAGAATATTGAGTAGAGTTCCCTGTGCTATACAGTAGGTCCTTGTTGTTTATCAATTTTATATATAGTAGTGTGTATCTGTTAAGCCTAAACTCCTAATTTATCCCCCCCTTCCCCTTTTGGTAACCATAAGTTTCTATGTCTGTGAATCTGTTTCTGTTTTGTAAATAAGTTCATTTGTATCATCTTGAAGCTCTTTAAACTCTTCTTATTGCCTGTCCAAGTCGTCAGAGTTGTGCTTTCACCCACGCCTTTCACATTTGCTGTTTCTGAGCAGAGCTGAGTGTTCTAGAAAATGACCAAGAAGGAGCACCGAGGTGGACATGAAAGTGGCAGGACTGCAGCTTCCCCAAGCCCACGCCCTCTTTGTCATCCTCTCCCCGGGGTCTTCTTCTGCTCTCATGCTCTGGTGTCTCTCTTTTCAGAGGTGTGAACATGTATGCCATGCTGACCGGGACCCTGCCTTTCACGGTGGAGCCTTTTAGCCTGAGGGCTTTGTACCAGAAGATGGTGGACAAGGAAATGAACCCCCTTCCCACCCAGCTCTCCACAGGTAACGCACCTGCCACTCCGATTCAGGGTCCAGGGCTGCACTCTAACCACCGGAAGCAGTGCTTGTTTTGCACCTAACTGGAGTTAGGACGACCCTCTGATTGTACTCGGTCTCTTCCTAGTATTAAAGCTAAGTCGCAAAAAATGGTTGGGTTTCCCATCTCTAAGGAGGCACTTTCCTCAGTCCTTTCTTTTTCCGTTGTAATTCTGAACCCCTAACTTCCTCCTTCTGCACAAAAAATACACATAACAAAAGGATCGTATAGTCTCCCTGGGAAAAATACTTTCAGGCTGGTTTGTTTTAAAACTCACCATATTATAATGTTGACTTTGAAAAGAATGTTGATCATCACATATCTACTGTGTCTTCCTTAGTCAAGTCACTGTAAAGAAATATTAGTTTCATTCGACTTTGGTGTGGGATTTGTTTAGCAATGTGAGTTTTTGAGCCTGTTCAGGAGCTTTTAAATATATATAGGTTTGGTTACTTGATTAGACTGAATCATCAGGTGT
This sequence comes from Physeter macrocephalus, assembly GCF_002837175.3. Classification (NCBI taxonomy): domain Eukaryota; kingdom Metazoa; phylum Chordata; class Mammalia; order Artiodactyla; family Physeteridae; genus Physeter; species Physeter macrocephalus. The sequence continues at coordinate 3,185,994 of NC_041221.1, forward strand.
GTTTGGAAAGTACACTCAACTTTACCTGGTTCACGTTTCAGTAAACAGTTCGTATTAAGGTTTGGTTTCAGATCCAGCAGATTAGTACAGTTTGTTCTTTGGTTTGTTTCACAATTCACTTCAAGTTCCTGGCCTTGGCTTGGCCTTGACAGTCATTTAATTGGCTCCTTAGAATACACTCAGCTTCACTAAGATAAGGCATGTGGCCAAAAAAGAAAAAAGGAGTAATTATTTAATTTCAACGTATGGAACATGGTTAAAATATAGCATTTTTGTTTGACTACTATCAGGTATTTTTTTCTTGAGTTTAGAAAGCATCCATGAGGCTGACCCAGAATTTAATACTTGCCAAATGGCACCCAAGCTGAAATGCATTCTTATAGGTAATTACCTAATTCGGTTCATACTTTCACCTCTGCTGGGGAGGTTCGAATCTCTGGAGGCTGAAAGCAAAGCAGGCATTATGTACTTGGAAAGATGAGTTACACAGTTCTGACATTGTAGAAGAAATAGTTCTGTACCAAGAGCCATAACTCCTGGAGTTAGAAAATGTGCAAAATGTTGATTGAATTGTTATATTTATGTTTTAGAGCTTTCTGAAATGTTGAAAGTGCTGCAATGAAAGCACATTCATTCATTCGTTCCGTATTTCACATTCATTCACTTATTCCATGAATATGTCCTGGGCATCAACTCTGTGCTAGGAATGCTCTAGGCACCGGGAGGATAAAACAGTCTCTACCCATATAGAGCATACGTATCAGCAGGGGAGGCAAAAAAATAACATATAAACAAACACGTGTGATGTTTCATAGTTTAAGTGCTCTAAAGAAAATAAGATAAACCAGGATAAGGGGATAGAGAATAAAGATAGGTTGTTTTGGTTGTTGCTGTTGTTGTTTAACCAATTACAATTTTCAAACACCTTTTTTGTTGTGGCGTAATTGTGGATTCACACGCAGCTGTGAGAAATCATACAGCGAGATGTGTTTACCCTTCACCCAGTTTCCCCCATTGGTAGGATCTTAAGTAACTGTAGTTTAATATCACCACCAGGACCTTGTTAGAATCCATTGAGCTTACTGAGATATGCCTGCCCTTGTGTGTGTCGGTGTGTATTTAGTTCTGTGCAGTTTCATCACACGTGCAGAGTCATGTGACAGTTACACAGTCAAGATAGGGAACAGTCCCATGACCAGGATTCCTCGTCCTCCCCTTCTGTAGCCACAGCCACCTCCCTGCCTCCTAATTAACCCCTGGCAACCACTAACATGTTCTCCAACTCTATCATGTGTCCTTTCAAAAATGCTGTATATTTATATATATATCACTTTTTGTCACTCAGCATAATTCCTCTGGGATCTGTCCAAGTTGTTGCACGTATCAATCCTTTGTACCTTTTTCTTGCTGAGTAGTAGTCCATGGTATAGATATACCATTGTGTAAATATTCACCCATTGAAGGACATTGGGTTGTTCCCAGTTTCCAGCTACTATGAATAAATCTGCTGTCAACATTCATATACAGGTTTTTGTGTGAACATGTTTTCATTTCTCTGAGATGAATGCCTAGGAGTGAAATTGTTGGGTTGTATAGTAAGCACATATTTGGTTTGTAAGGAACTGTTACACTCCTGTTCTGAGTGGCTGTACCACTTGGCATTCTCTCTAGCAACGTGAGAGTGATCCAGTTTCTCTGCATCCTTGCCAGCATCTGATACTCTCACTACTTTTTATTTTAGCCATTCTGATAGGGGTCTAATGATACCTCATTGTGGTAACAAAAAAGATTTAATGTTTATAAATAAATTCAATCTTTCAAGGTAGTCTCTTTAAGGGTTATATAGTCATAAGTACTGCCATCTTTCAGAGTGATTCCGAAGTTCCTCTTATGATTCAGAGCCTGTTTTGTCCTAAGTGGCCCAATACAAAGAACAATAGGAGGTTGTTTGTATCCTCATGCCTGGAAAAGGCAGACAGTGTTCACTTTGAATCCCAGTGAGACCCTAAAGAGCTGAAGCTGCTTCTCGCTGTATTAGTCAGGATAACCCAGCTTATGCTGCAGTAACAAACAGCCCCCAGATCTCGGTGGCATAAGACAACAAAGATTCTCTCTCTTTTTTTTTTTTTTTTTTTTTTTTTGGTCACGCCATGTGGCGTGTGGGATCTTAGCTCCCCGACCAGGGATTGAGCCCGTGTCCCCTGCGTTGGAAGCACAGAGTCCTAACCACTGGACCACCAGGGAATTCAACAAAGATTCATTTCTCATTCCTGCTTTGTGTCTATGGAGAGTTGGATCAAAGGTCAAAGGGTTCTGCTCCTTCTAGTTAGTCAGGGTCCCAGACCAATGGGGCAGCCACCATTTCAAATGTATCTGATCCGTGCAGAGGGAAAGAGAAATCTAGAAGGTCTCTTGTCAGCAGTGAAATCTTCCACCAACATTCCACTCATAACTCCTAACTTTCTAAAACATGTCACATGGCTTCACCCAGCTAAAGGAACTGAGGAAGTGCAACCCTACCATATATCTGGAAGGCAGAAAGCCAGAAATATCCGTTGACCAAACAGCATTATTAGTGTGAGCCACAGGCTGTAGGAGGAGGAGCGGGGGTGGGGGGTGGGCAGTGGTCCCTGCCATCGTCACTGAGGAGGGTTGGGCAGCAGGGCAAGGAGAGGTAGAGTAAGAGCACGAGGAAATCAGTCTCATTACTTCTGAACCAAACTCGTTTTTACCCCAATACTATTATCTGGCCTTCGCAGGCTAGGCTCTAAGTGTCTTCTGATTGTGACAATTAAATTTACCCTTAAAGAAGTAAAAGTTGCACCCCTGAAAATGTTAAAAAAAAAAAATCCAAAGGAAATTCCACAGAAGAAAAATTAGAAATGTTCCAAGCAATGTCAGCATCCCTGGAGTTGGTGTCCGACCTCACGTAGCTCCTGCGCTGAGCAGACAGTTTTGACTTTGGCCTTAAGCTCTGTGTGTGCTTGTTAAAGATCTTCACATTCCTACAGGATGTTGTGGTCTTGACTGGTCAGGCGTGAGCAAGCCTGAAGTGCATTTCCATATCTGATTTTACAATTAAGGAATTTGGACATTGCCCTCCCCCTTTTATTCTTTTACCATTGGGATATGTGTATATCTACTCATCTTGGGCTTTAACCCTTTGTGCCAGGTACCAAACAGAGCGCTGGCACATAGTAGTTGCTCAGGGAATCTAAGTCTCTGGCACTTGTGTTAAAGTGTGTGGTCTGGGAAGGCAGCCCATAGATTCGTTTGACTACTCGGATATGGGATCTGGCTCGATGCGGTAGGGCCCAGAGCTGTGCCCCAGCTGCTGAGGGAGCTCAGGTCATCTTGTTTACAGAGGGAATGACTTCAGTTTTGGGGATCAGCCACTGCCCTTCCGTCAGCCCCCTGCTTCTCCAACCCTTTGTTCTTTGCACCCCGAGTTTACCACTTCTCCCTTCTACCGTGCCTGGCCCACCTTCATTTGTGATACTGTATGATACTGCCTTGTTTACATCCCAGAATATTAGCTTACAGTAACAAGAGTAGCTGCCATTTACTGAATGGCCATGGGTAAGTGCTTTTCATAGTACCTCCTGTTCTCAGAACAACTCTGTACGGTAAGTTCTATTATTCCCAATTTATTAAGGAGGAAACTGAGTCTCGGTGAGGTCATATAGCTTCTCTGGTTTTTAATTTGCATCTGCTTGACCCCCAAACCTGAACTTCCCTACTATACTGGGTTGCTTCCCTCTCTTTCTTTATGTTATTCAGTATAAGATGCCTCCGCTCCCCTCCCCATCCCAGATTTGGTGGTTTTATCTGTTGTCCTCATGTTTTGAGTAATATCCAAATTGAAACGTCCAAATTGAGGATATGCCATTTTATTGTGTCTCACTAATACATCTTTCTTAATTTGATGATTCTATCATTCATCCTTTTTTTGAGAATATTTATTTGGTTGCGCTGGGTCTCAGTTGCGGCAGGCGGGCTCCTTAGTTGCGGCTCACCAGCTCCTTCGTTGCGGCACGTGGCCTCCTTAGTTGCAGCATGCGAACTCTTAGGTGTGGCATGCATGGCATCTAGTTCCCTGACCAGGGATCAAACCCGGGCCCCCTGCACTGGGAGCACGGAGTCTTAACCACTGTGCCACCAGGGAAGTCCCCTATCATTCATGCTTGTAATGATCTTTCCACGTCTGTTGTATAATAGCACTCTTTTTTTAGATTAAGTTGGAATAATTTTTGCCATATTTGAGCTGAAAAAGAGCACAGTGTTATTGTCCTTGTGAGTCTGTTCTGCATGCTTTTGAAGAATTGCCTCTCTTCTCCACCGTGTAGTTTGAAAGCTTAAGCTGTTGGGATCTTGCCAATTCTGGCTTCTAGACAGTTTCTCTTTCTGCTTGTTGGTGCTTGTACATCACAGAGTTGTGAATGCCTTTCATGGTTTTCACATTTACCTTTTCATCACTACACCTCAATGATGGCACTTAGAATACATTCCAGACACTCAGTTCAGATCTAGAGGGTTTTGCACCATGAAGTCACTGAAGTGATGCTGAAGGTGGGGTGTTAGCATTTGGGAGGGTTGAGCCAATGCCAGTTAAGATTTCTGAGATGGCCAACAGGCCCATGAAAAGATGCTCAACATCGCTAATTTTTAGAGAAACGCAAATCAAAACTACAATGACGTAACACCTCACACTGGTCAGAATGGCCACCATCAAAAAGCCTACAAATAATAAATGCTGGAGAGGGTGTGGAGAAAAAGGAACCCTCCTACACTGTTGGTGGGAATGTAAATTGGTGCAGCCACTATGGAAAACAGTATGGAGGTTTCTTTAAAAACTAAAATAGAATTACCATATGATCCAGCAATCCAACTCCTGGGCATATACCCTGAGAAAACTCTAGTTTGAAAAGATATGTGCACCCCAGTGTTTACGGCAGCACTATTCACAATAGCCAAGACATGGAAGCACCCTAAATGTCCAGCAACAGATGAATGGATAAAGAAGATGTAGTATATATGTACAATGGAATATTACTCAGCCATAAAAAAGAATGAAATAATGCCATTTGCAGCAACTTGGATGGACCTAGAGATTGTCATACTAAGTGAAGTTAGTCAGACAGAGAAAAACAAATATATGATATCACTTATATATGGAATCTAAAAAAAATGATTCAAATGAACTTATTTACAAAACAGAAATAGACTCACAGGCAGAGGAAACAAACTTATGGTTACCAAAGGGGAAGGGCAGTGGTGGGGGGAGATAAATTTGGAATTTGGGATTAACAGATACATAGTACTATATATAAAATAGGTAAACAATAAGGCCCTACTGTATAGCACAGGGAATTATATTCAGTACCTTGTATATACCCTATAATGAAAAAGAGTCTGAAAAAGAATACATATATATGAAAAAAAAGATTTCTGAGAAGCCTCGACTGTCCAATAATTGCTGTTGCTGCTTTCTCCTGGGAGGTGATGAGGAAGGAGCTTCAGGTGTGGGAGACCCCAGCTAGTGTCCCATGGGCTGCACTGGAGCAAAAAGTTTGATGGCTTCGTCTGTCTCCTGTGGCTCTTTCCCTAGGCACAGGGTCAGGAGCTCACACAAGCCAGTCCAGACTTTGGAAAGCTGGAGCTCTTGGAGGTAACAGGTTTTGCACTGGAGGAGTGTGTACCTTCTGTGACATGGAGCACAGAGAGGGAGCGTGCCCCATGTGGGCCATCCCTACGCTTGAGCCCAAGTGGAGATGCCAAGCGCTAGCTTAGAAGACGGGCTGGGACGCATGGCTCTGGCCCCCATGGCTTTCCAGGACAGTGGAGAATATTTTAATCCCTTTTGCTCATGAGTCATAGGGCTATTCAAGACCCTAACACAAACTTCAAAGAGCTCTAAGGATGTTTTCAAAGTCCTTTTGGATAGTAAGGCAATATTTGTGATGTCCACAGAAAGAAAATTCACCAGTAGAGATCTGAACTAAAATTACTTGTGCTCATCAGCAATTTGTGAAGGCGCAGAGCGCTTGTTCTGAAAATAGAACAAAAACACACATCCAGTCTGTTCTTAGCTCTTCTGGTTAATCATACTCTGAGAAAGCCTGGGTTGCTATTCAGGTCCTCTGAGGGTAAGCAACAGAGATGTCTGTAAAAGAAACATCATTTACTGAATAGCCTCCCCGTTTCAACTCATTAAGCTCACATCTTTTTTTCTTTGACCAATAGATGCCCCTGATAAAGCAAATATAAATGACCTTACAATATAGGGGAGGTGAGAGAAGGGAGATAGAGGTTCCAACAAGAAGACCCCTCTTTTGGAGCCCCACTTGCTTTTCAGAGCATTGAAGAACATTTTAGAAAAGTTTTATTTGGAGACCCAGCTATAAAACTTAGAATAGTAAATGTATCTCATTGACTGTTCTGGCATCTACGCATATATTTTTACCCACAACGTTCTCAAAGGGAAATGACCTTCTGGTGACCTCATCAACTGTGTGGGAACCCACCTGGAGAGGTTACCTGGGGTCCTGAACTAGCAAAGGCTATTTCTTTTGGATTGATTCTGGCATCAGAATTAGCTCCTCTTTTGATGGCTTCATTTTTACCCTGCAAAAAATGGTTGACAGTAACACCCATCATTCTGCAAAGGACAGTTGTGTTTTGTTTTGTTTTTGCGGTACGCCGGCCTCCCACTGTTGTAGCCTCTCCCGTTGCGGAGCACAGGCTCCGGACGCGCAGGCCCAGCGGCCACGGCCCACGGGCCCAGCCGCTCCGCGGCATGTGGGATCCTCCCGGACCGGGGCACGAACCCATGCCCCCTGCATCGGCAGGCAGACCCCCAACCACTGTGCCACCAGGGAAGCCCCTGAAGGACAGTTTTTGAAATGACAACTAAAGCCTGTGAGAAACTGAGAATTTTTATGACTTATCACTGAAAAGTTAGATTATCTTAGAAAACTGAAAAATAGCTTTGGAGAGAAGATAGAAAAGTTTGGTGACCAAGCAAATTAAGATTATTTTCCGGAATCTATTACTTGGTATATTGGAAATTGGATATCGTGTACAAAGCTACATAAAAGAGTATTTTTTTCTCTTGCAAGGATAATATCATAATGCTTCATAAAATGAGTATAAATAAGAAAATATCCTGGTCCCAAAACTCAAGCAAGACAGACCATCTTCATTTTGAAGGAATCCCTGGCATTCCTTGTCCATACGAGGACCCGCATATTCTCCTGCTGAACAATTTTGGAGCCTGTGACCTTCATGTGCATTATAAACGTATTTTCCCATGTTGTGTAGTTGTCTCCACTGTTATAATCTTAAAGGATGCATGTATAGCACAGGGAACTATACTCAGTATTTTGTAATAACCTATAAAGAGAAAAGAATCTGAAAAGAATTTGTATATATATAATATATAAATATATAATAATATATATATATTCCTCAAAACCTACCTTGAGATCAAGCACTGTCTTTTTACTTTCTTTCATCCCTCTTTGGCTCACCTTTAGCAGTGGACCAGAGAAAAAACCACAGCGGTAGACCATAAGACCACAGGTGGTTTGGGGAAGTACAGGATGTGGGGAGACCCGCACTGGTTCGTGCTCTACCGTGTTCCAGATGCACCTCTTGGACAGATATCTTAAACTCTTGACTTATGACACCCAGAGATCCAGCAAATAGATCAGCAGTGGCTCGGGAGGTGTGGTGGGTCCCCTGCCCTGGGTCTTCCTTCAGCCTGTAACACACGCGTGTTCTCTGCTGTATGTCTTTGCAGGAGCCGTGAACTTCCTGCGTTCTCTCCTGGAACCAGATCCTGTGAAGAGGCCCAATATCCAGCAAGCACTGGCGAATCGCTGGCTTAATGAGAATTACATGGGCAAAGTGCCATGCAATGTCACCTATCCCAACAGGTAATCAAGCGCACACAGAGGGACTCCTCCTCGGGCAAGATGGGGCCTGTCTTACGAGCCCCTGAATAGTTCTGGACGGGAAGCTACACGTGATTCGAGGAAAGGCCACGTCTTCTCTTGGCTGCCCTTCCCCACTCCGCACACGAGACGAAGTGTAGGCGGGGCGGCCCGTGTGGCTGTGCAAGGGGCGCCCTGCAGGGGGCGCCCGGCGGAGGGCGTGCGGGCGCAGAAATCAGGCCGCACTCCCCTTATCAAGCCTGCTCCTGAGGGCCTGCGTTTTTCCAGAGCAGCACCTCTTTCTAATTCACACCAAGGGACCGTGTAGACTAGCTATGACCTGAGTGAGTGTGTGTGTGTCTGTGTGTGTATGTTTGTGTTTGAGTGTGTCTGTGAGTGTATCTGTGTGTGTGTGTGTGTGTGTGTGTGTGTGTTCCACTCGAGAGCTAGCCTGTCGGCATCGGGCGGAATCCGGTGGAATTGCCCTTTCCACACCATACCCCGGGCTCCTCTTCTGCCACTTCTTTTCTCTGATGTTTGTTTCAGCCCTAAGTCCCCTGCCCTGAAATGTTGGGAGGAGAAAGAAAAGTCAAGAGCAGGAGTCCTTTGCGGCAGGCCGTGTTTCCCTGTGCCGTTTCTGTGAGGAGGAATCTTTAGGGGAGGCTTACAGGCAGGAGTCCACAGGAGTCCTCAGGTATCACTGAGGGACACCTCATGATGGCCCACACGTCCCCATGCCCGGGTACCGAGTCCAGATTTGAAAACATTTCCTTGTACTTTTCCCTCCTCATTTGACGTATTGTCAAGTAGCCCGAGTGGAGGAATGAGGACCCTCCCCTCGGTGACTTTAGAGCCAACGTGAGGACCTATGGGTCCAATACCCCCCAGGACTGGGACCTACCTTGAGTCCGTCTTCCTTCAGACCTGGAGTGGCCTGCGCATTCTAGATCTGAAGCTCAGATGAAGACAAGAGAACCACTGATGAAGCGGGACAGGTAGAGCACTGACAGGGCAGAGAAGAGGTGTCCTCTGTGATCATATCTTCAAAATGCCCAGGAAGGTCTGGAAACATCCACCAAGACTTATGAAAGTTGCAGCACTGACTTCTCCAAATGAGATGGGCAGGCAGAGCTCCGTCTTGGGGAGGAAGTTCTAGAAGAACTTCAGGGGGTGTGGGTGGACAGTGCTGGGACCTGCCTCCTGGCTCCTGGGCCACATTTGCACTCGCCATGGCCATAGAGAGCTGTCGTCTACAATTCTAGCATTTGACTTGTGGGAGGTAATGTAAACAAAGTCTAGGTTACTTAGGTTACCAAGGGAACCTGGAAATAGACTGCTGGTTTCCAGTGCTGGCTCGGTTTGGGCTAGTACCTGAAATAGACACCGGGAATACTAGCCCAGTGTGAGACGGAAAGCAGAGCCGAGGGGCCGTGCCTCGTCACCAGGGCTCATGCTGCTTGGCACGCCCAGGTGTGCTCTCTGTAAAGGAGGAAGCGCTGGCGGCAGCCAAATGAGTCATTAACCTAATGTAATCACGGTCTAAATAAGCAGAATCAATCCACTCAATGCAGCAGCTGTTAAAGGAAGTGAAGCCGCTGGTAAAAATACAGTCCCCCCCTCCTTGCTGACCACATCTTCATTCACAAAGATTCAGGCCCAGGCATCTCATTTTGTAGCTTATAAACAGGCTTTTGTAGATTAAAACTTAAATTCTAGTAACCTATACTGGCTTTGCCAGCTTGGTCATTTTTGCATTTGGACTGGGTCAAAAGCAAAAAAGGCTGCACATGATCTAGGTGGGTAGATTGTAAAAATGGTTAAGAGCTTGTATATTAAGGAAAACAGCAGCTCAATATCTTCTGTTTAGGTAAGGTTCGCTACTCATTTTATACTAGAGGCAAATCAATGTCCGGTTTTTAAGTAATGAAACCAGAAATCTCAACTGTTGGGAAAGACCCGCGTTATTTACAGTCTTTATTGTGAAAAATATATAATGCAAAAAAAAAATGTGCTTTTGATGATTATTTTTCTGGTTTTACCAGCACACAGGTAAAGGGATTAAGAACATGTGACCAGGGAAAGGAATATTTTCTTTATAAAGTCTATTTTATAGCTTCCCAACATTCATAGCCCCAGATTTAATTATTTTAGATGTTGTCAATGTTTTACTTCTGGGAAAGAGAGAAAATAAAGGTCCTGTGTTTTATATCACTCTTCTTTAAAGCCTTCTGTTAATTCATTTGGGCCTCCAAGTTGATATCCCCAAGAGGCAAGAGGAAAATGTCTTTAAATGTAAATTCTTTATAATAAATGTTCATGTCAGTCAGTCACAGATGTTTGCTGTGTGCCAGGCTCCCCTCCTTGTTCTGGGAGCAGACATTTTTTTTAGAGCCGACCTTGGCTACCTCCTTCCTGTCCTGCGGGGGCCTGGACACTCTCCCACACCTCCAGTTAGCTCTGGAGATGAGTGGGAGGGAAAGCAGGTCATTGGTTCACAGGACAGAATTAGACCAAGGTGGAATAAAATTGGATTTAATGCAAATTTACTCAAAATTATACCTAGTGTTCTGGAACATTTTTTACCATTGTCTATATCATCAAAACTTGGAGAGATACGTTTGTTCTCTACATCTGTGTCTCAATTTCTGCCCTGCAAACCAGTTCATCTGTACCATTTTTCTAGGTTCCCCATATATGCGTTAATATACGATATTTGTTTCTCTCTTTCTGACTTACTTCACTCTGTATGACAGTCTCTAGATTCATCCACGTCTCTACAAATGACCCAATTTCGTTTCTTTTTATGGCTGAGTCATATTCCATTGTATGTATGTGCCACATCTTCTTTATCCAGCAAAGGGGGAAAGCGGCGGGGGGGAGGGGTTGGTGGTGGGATGAACTGGGAGATTGGGATTGACATGTATACACTGATATGTATAAAATGGATAACTAATAAGAACCTGCTGTATAAAAAAAATAAATAAAATTTAAAAAAAGAAAGAAACTTGGAGAGATAACACAGGTTCAACAACTGATACAGGAGAGCACTAAATACATGCATTGCTTATGGAAAATGTTTAAAATATCACTCTCAGTCAAGAGCCAGTCCACAGTCTACGTTTGGCAGAGTTCACCTGTTTTGGAAGACAGTGGGTACAAAGGGCAGAGACGGGGTGTCTCCCCCTGCTCACTTTCCTCCTCTCTCCTCCACCCCCAGCCCCACCCTGGTGGCACCCCACACCCAGAGCACCCTCCCTTCCAGGGCCTGCTCCTGGTAGGGGGCGGGGCCATCCTTGTGTAGCTGTGGGTGATTGGCCAGGGATGGGGGGAGGGTCACTAAAATCATGATCTGATTGGCTGGGAGGTGAGGCCATGAGGCTGTGGTCTGATTGGCCAATGTCAGTGATCTCATTGGCCAGGAGGGAGGTCAAGCAGCAGTGGTGTCATTGACCTAGGGCAGGGCTGCTGTTACCAGATAGTGTCAGACAGTTGTGCTTTCTGTGTTAAGTGCTTGTGGCAATCTTCACGTAATTATATCCTTTTTAAACAAACGTTATTATTTTTAACCATTAATCATACCAACCATACTCCAACCTGCTTTCTAGAATTTCTGATTTTGTACCCAACAGGAGTGAGGAAGGCAGATTTTGTGGTTTCTTGGGCACCTTTTCTTTGGACGGCACTTAGCCACATAGAGGGAGAGCTGACCTAGGTTACAATGGTCAACAGACCTAGGTCTGCCCTTGCTGCCCCTACTAACGGGCCTGTGAACTTGGCAAGTCGGTTTCCTCTTCTGCACCATTATGGGGTTATACTGTGTGGTTTTTCCTAGTGTTATGGTCCTGAGGTTCCACCAGAAATGTCTTCAGACCCTTTGGCGGTGGTTACAGAGCTCTCTAGCCAGATGTGCTCACCTTCTGCTCACAGAGTACTGTATTTGCATCTCTCTTGAGGACTGTAGCACGTTCTCTCTGATGACACACCTCCACTACCAACACACATACTCTCTATGCCCCTCAGCCTGTTTTTGTGCTCTCCATAGCTGCCACTTCTTGCCTATGTGTCCCTGGGCAAGTTACTTCCCTGTTGTGGGCCTCAGTTTCTCCATCTGTAAAATGGGGATAATAATGGTACCTACTCATAAGACTGTCATGAAGAATAAATGAATTTATTTTCTCTCTTCCCCACTGGAATGTAAACTCCATGAGGCAGGGACTTGTTGAATGAATGAATGAGTGAATGAGTGGTTAAATGAATGCCTGGCATTCATTTCTTTGGCATTTTATCCCAAGGAGTTTATCTTCATAATACTCCTGTGTAGAAGCTTTAACCTGTCCTCTGAGAGCACTTTACAGCGGAGCCCCAAATCCCCTATTTGTGAACTTGTGACACATTGTTCCTTTAAACCCTCTCCGGGCTGGCTCCTGAATGCCCTCCTTTCCCAACTCAGCTTCTACCCAACCTAAGTGTGGGCTCCACCCCATCTCCAACAAATACATTTTAAGGAAAAAAATGTCAAATTGTAAAGAAATTTGGGGCAATTGGGGAAATTTGAATATATTCTAGATATCAGAGACTATTAAGAGATTACTAAAGTTTTGTTGGGTGTGTTGATGGTATTGTGGTTCTACAGGAGATGTCCTTGGTTTTTAAAGATGCACGTCGAGGTGTTTAGGAAAAGAGATGTCATGATGTTTGTGATTTAAAATACTTTAGGAAAGAAAGGAGGGGAGGGAGAGATGAAGGAAGGAAGAAAGAAAGAAAGCCGAAGTGTTAACAACGGGTTCAACCAGGAATTGGGTACACACATAGGCTATTAGACTATTCCCTTTACTTTTCTGTATGTGTAACTTTTCCTAATAAAAAGTCAAGTGAATGGATGAGTGGATGAATGGACTGATTGTCCATGAGGGGGCCCGTGTGTGTGTTGGGGGGAGGGGGCGGTTTCTGTGCCGTCATGTTTGTGAGGATCGCTAAGGAGGCCCTGGAGCCTCTCAGCGACGGTGGGGAAGTGACTGGTTCTCTGTTCCTCTGCCCCGCAGGATTTCCCTGGAAGACCTGAGCCCGAGCGTGGTGCTGCACATGACGGAGAAGCTGGGCTACAAGAACAGCGACGTGATCAACACCGTGCTCTCCAACCGCGCCTGCCACATCCTTGCCATCTACTTCCTCTTAAACAAGAAGCTCGAGCGCTATTTGTCAGGGGTGAGTGGAGCCCCGCGGTGGTTTTCTCTGCTCTCTGTGGAAAAACGAGCTCTGACACTTGAACTGTTTCCCAGTTACTGACACTTGATCTGAGCTGTTAATTGAAACTAATGTGAGGCTGAGTTTGCTGAAGGTGGGATAAAATAGTAGCAAAACCTGCTTCTCAGGGAGCGCTTTTTATCTGAGGTGTTTTAAAAATATTCTCCCACGGAGTTAAGCTCTGGGCAGACTCGTGAGAGATTCAAGCCTCTTTTCCTTTCAGCCTCTTGTTGCCTTTTTGGCTCTGTTTCTCTTGGCTCCTTGGGGTCCCCACTTAGATGCACCTGGGCTTGTGCAACCATAAAAGTTGGGGAGCAGAGCCCGTCAAGCTCTGCTTCACCTCTAAAGCATGGTAGATGAGAAAGCCACTATTTACATTTACTTCTCTAGAAAACAAAAGTGAAACCTTGGCCCCTTCACTCAGTCTGGGCATCAGATAGTCCAGGTGTCGCGTGTGTTGAAGATGAAGGAGGTAGAGCTAGGAGCCTGTGTTGGACCATGGTACCCTCATGCTTTGGTCACCTTCATCCTTCTTCCTCATGAAGTTCATACATGCCTGGGTGAGGGAATTTACATGCTTCAGTATCTAGTTTTGACTACATCAACTCTTTGCAAATGGACAATGGTTAGAAAAGAATTCTGCAAAGAAAACTGGATCACAGGCAGTATGGATTCTGCATGTCACCCCTGTTTCTCCTACTCCGAATGGTGAGGACTGACCAGATCTAACAGGAAGTCAGCCAGAGAAATTTGGAATTGTCAGGAAGCCCATCTGAAGTTTGATTTCCTACCCATTCCTGAAGGATGATCTTCACCTTGCCTGTATGGCGCCTTGAGATCAGGTTGTATGGGGTCATCACTGTTAGGAAGACATTTAGAATCCAGAACGTAAAGAGGAACTTCTAGAGTTTTTCAGTGCTATTTAAAGTCACGTGTTAACCCAATATCCCACAAAATTCCACTAAACAATAGGCTTACAAACCTTTTATGAGGTTTCTACATTAAAGCTAAAGATGAAAATTCACCGACAGTTGGGGAAATGATATTCTCCCTGATGAGGGAGAATATGACCAAATGACGCCCAGCAGACTGCATGATCAGAATGTGTCTCTTATTAGCAAATGGATTTGGGAGACATCTAGAAAACATTGCCGAATACATGAAGAAGCTTGACGGGAGATTTATTAAACAATGGAACAAAAGTATAGATGTTTCTAAGCTGATGCAGCTTAGGGTATTTCCTAGATTTGGCTTCAGCAGGAAATTATCCACAGAACAACTTTTTTTTTTTGGTGAGCCACCAAAGGAATGATGTACATGAGAAGAAACATTATAGTAAAAGGCATTTAAAAATAAGAGCAATGTTTTATGGGGAAAAAAAATGTGCTCCAGAAGCAGTGATGGGACGAAACTTCGCAAGGGAACAGATATTGCAGCTGGCTTTCAGAGCCAGTGTCACGGTCACGGGAAAGCTACTGCAGGAGAGAAGTGGAGCTCAGAAAGACTGGACCTTTGATACATAGTATGTTATTTATATCATTTTATGATGTGATAAGAGGGATTAAGAAATCCTCTCACACCAGAGAACGGAGGTCCTCTGTTCACCTATGATGATGAGCTTAAAAGACATGTTAGACTCGAAGCCATTTCTCATTTCTCTTTTATAAGAAGACCATATGTCCTATATTTCTTTCTTATCTTATCCTTTTAAATTCCTATTTTATTGCCTATTTTATAATGTACGTGATATGTTAGTACAGTACATGCTTATAATTTATAAATAAATGCACACATATTGCAGATGCCTGCTAACAACTTTTTTCACTCATATGGGCTCGAGGTCACACCATTTAGGAACCACCATGCTAGGGACAAGTAGTTCTCAAGTAAAAGGAACAGAGGAGGGTCACACGCTGATTTTCTTTTAGAAATGATGAATGTTGTTCAAAAATTAGTTTTAAAAAATGTTTCCATGAAACTGGCTACAAAGTTTATGATTTCACATATTTAAAGGATGACATTGCTACTTTTCTGAGTAAGCTAGCAGATTCAAACATTCTCCTTTTGGAAGAAACTGTTTTCTGGATACTGATCAATAAGATAGAGGGACTTTTGTTTTAAAAATAGTTTCTTTCCTTATTTAAATTATATTTTTTATTTTTGTCTGTGTTGGGTCTTCGTTGCTACACACGGGCTTTCTCTAGTTGCGACGAGCGGGGGCTACTCTTCGTTGCGGTGTGAGGGCTTCTCTTATTGTGGAACACGGGCTCTAGGCAGGCGGGCTTCAGTAGTTGCGGCACGTGGGCTCAGTAGTTGTGGCGCATGGGCTTAGTTGCTCCGCGGCACGTGGGATCTTCCCGGACCAGGGCTCAAACTCGCGTCCCCTGCATTGGCAGGCGGATTCCTAACCACTGCGCCACCAGGGAAGCCCTAGTTTCTTTCTTATGTCTACCTCCACGTCTACAGATGAAAACTTTGGTAACTCACACTCTTAATCTCACGGCTCATCCCAAGTAAGAGACATTCGTGTGAAGCTCTTAGGGTATGTCTCGCCTTCTCTGGATGTCTTGCCATCTGCTATGTTTGCCCAGCATCAGGGTTACAAATGGTGCGTGCAGTGTTGCAAAGCTCTGTGGTTTTGTCTGCTGAGAAGTTCCCTGGAAACTCAACTAACTTAGTTCTAACTGGAGAAGGTTCTTTCTTATTTTATTATCTGTTTCACACTTAAACCTTCAATCATAGGACATAGCTGGTGTGAGAACCAGTGTCTAGGTGGATGGCTGCTTTTAAGAAAGAATTATTCCCCATAGACAGCCATAGCTGGTCCACTCAGTAATTTCCACACAAGGCTAATTTAATTGCACCTATGCACTGTTCCCGTTAAGAATATCATTAACCAATTACTACCAACCGTGTATAATTTTGAAAGCAAAACTAGTGAACTCAAAAGTAAAATATTGTATTGGGCGATTGGGATTGACATGTATACACTGATGTGTATAAAATTGATGGCTAATAAGAACCTGCAAAAAAAAAGAAAAAAAGTAAAATATTGTAACTTAATTATTTGTCATTTCTCCCCTTATCCCTTGATTCTTGTTTCCTCTTTCTAAAACCTAGAAGCGTGGATTTTAATTTGGAGAGCCTGTAAAGGCATTCTGTGAATATTTGTTGGCTGAAAAATTAATCAGTCATTTAATTTCACCTGTCGCCAGAGAGGATTGCACCTGAACAGTGCCCCTAGGTCATCTTAGGTGTGGTTATCTGTCTTCTTCTTTAAGCTATATTATGAATTGCTGTGACATTTATTGGGGCCGGGGGCAGGAACTAGGGCTTTTTTTTTTTAATTGAAGTATAGTTGATGTACAGTGTTGTGTTAGTTTCAGGTATACAGCAAAGTGATTCAGTTATACCTATATATATGTGTATATATATATATATTCTTTTTCAGATTATTTTCCATTATAGGTTATTACAAGATATTAAATCTAGCTCCCTGTGCTGTAAAGTAGGTCCTTATTATTTATCCACTTTAGGGCTGTTTTTAAATAAGCAACATCTGTATCCCATTCAGTAATTCAGTAAAATAAGGTATTCTCCCCAGCTCACACACTTGGTCTCTGCTTTCATGTGTTAAGAGTGGTCTTCATCACACAGATGAAAGGACTGAGGCCCAGCAAGGAGCAGTGATGTGCCCAGGGTCACCTGGCCCTTGCCTGGCAGAGCCAGGAACAGAAATAGGTCACCTGATTCTGGGTCCCGGGCTCTCCCCACACTCCATCCTTGGATGAGGCTTTGCACTGCAATTAAGTGCCTTGCCAACCCCCTTCTGCCCTTTCTCAGCCAAGCGCTGGTTTAAAAATTAATGAATGCTTAATGGACGTTTCTATTTCCCGTGAGTTAAGCCAGGCTTTTTTTTCTCTTCTCCTCTGGCAGAAATCCGACATCCAGGACAGCGTCTGTTACAAGACCCAGCTCTACCAGATAGAAAAGTGCAGGCCCATCAAGGAGCCCTATGAGGTGAGTGGCCCCCAGAGCAAACCCCATGATCTCTTAGGAAGAGTGGATTTCCATTCTGGGGGGAAGAGGGGAAAGGAAACCAATTATTGCGGGACACAGAAGTAGCCAAAGACAAATACTTACTTCACTGAGCCTTTGAGAAATGGTTTACAGCGGGGCCACCATCGTTAAGTCTCTAGACTATGGTTCTCAGCTGTGGCCACACAGTGGAATCCCCGAGGAGCGTTTTAACATCTGGATGCCCAGGCCGTACCTCAGACTGATTCCAACGATCCATTCTCGATCTCCAGCGAGATCGGGGGTCAGTATTTTTTAAAGCTCCCTGGATGGTTCCCAGTGGAATCAAGGTTGGAGTCCGCTGTCAGATCTCCAAAAGGTAAAAACGAGGTGCTGAAAAATATAAGTGTCTGTAACACTTGTTATCAGGAGAACAAAGTACAGTGAGGAGCAGGAAAAAGTATCTGGAGCAAAGCCTTTCCAGTCAGCTGTCCCTGGTGACTTGATGCTACCTAGAACGTATCTGAGAGAAAATACCAAGATTCTTTGATTTCAGAGTAAAAACTGGTATCATTTCATCCCAAATTTGGACCCCAAATACATGCTTGTTAAGAGACTGTGTCTGGGAACTCGAGATCCAAGGCCTGGAGCACAGGGTAAGGGTCCCTCCACCAGGACTCCTCATTGGCTGTTTTGTCCAGTGGGGCTCGCCCGTCTTCTCAGTGCTTTTCCATGGAATATGGAACGAGCTGGGCTGCTCTCCATGGCGTCAGCAGAAAGCAAGTGGGACACGGCCCAGGCCAGCCCAGTGACGCCGGTGTCGGGGCTGCTGAACCGCCGGCACCACGTGTAAATGCGTCCACCCCTGAGCATCGAGGCTGGGGTAGGCTGGGGTAGCTGCAGGAGGAGGGTGAGGCTGGTCAATCTACACAGCCTGGGGGATGGCACCATTTAAGGAGGCAGGAAAAGGAGACGCTGATGACAGAGAAGCTAGCGAAGATAACGGGGCAGCCGGAGACCCAGGAGGGAAGGATGCCAGGGAGGACGTGGGAAAGGTCAAGTATAAAGCAGCCAGTGGTGACAGCTGAGCAGTTTCTCGTCCCGGAGGAGGTGGAGAAGGCAGAAAGGAGATTGCGTGGATTTGGGCAAGTGAGGATGCCGCTGGCAGCGAAGAGGAGCTGGGGAGCGGGTGGGGTGGGAGGCAGAGGAAGGAACCCCAGTGATGCGTGGGGAAGGGCATGCATTCAGAGCAGCCAGGGTGGGCCCTAGCCTTGACCCCAGGCTGCAGGCCTCCTTCCTCTGAGACTGGCTGTGACAACATTGTCACTTCTCTATTTTGAGAAGTGAAAGAATTGAAAGGCACAGAGGATAATAAGCTCCGTGTGTCCAAAATTAACAAATGTACACGTTTTGAATCATGTATTTTAATTAAAAAGAAACACTGCAGAAAAAAAAATGATGAGGACGGAGATAAACTTTTGGAGGGGCAGCAGGGGGGCACGGACTGGGGCTGGGCCGGAAACACACATGGCTTCTAGGGCTGGGAGCGGGAGAGCAGAGATGGTGTAGGGCCAGACTCCCCTGAGCTCCACACCCCTCCGGCCAGTGGCTTCCTGAACCTTCTGTGGCGTGAATGAAGGCGTCTCAAATCCAGCACACCTGGAACCAACCCCACTTCTCCTCCCCCATCTCCCCCGACCCCTGGCCCCTATTTTCTGTCTCCAAATGGCAGCCCCACCCTCAGTACAGGGCAGAAACCTGGAAGACCTTTGTATCCCTTTCCCTCACCCCGAGAGCCAGTCTGTCGCCAAGTTCTGCTGGTTTGGCTCGTGAAGCTCTCCAACCCCTCCACTCTCCGTCCGCCCCATCCTAGACACCATCACCTCTTGCGTGGACCTCAGCTGCAGCCTCCTTCCTAACTGGTCCCGCTCCTTCCCCGTGACTACCTGGCGCTCTGTCCACACACCAGCCAGAGCGAGCGATTCTCACTCAGATCAGACCACGTCACTTCCCCTCTTGAAACCTTCAAAGGCTTCCTTAACCTGGAAGGCAAACTCTGTGACATGGCCACCACGTCCCGGATTGAACTGGCTTTGCCAGCAGCTCCAGCCTTGTCTCCCAGGCCCCGCACACAGCCCAGCTTCTTGCTGTGTGCTCAGTCCCATGGGCCTTGAGACTCTGTGCTCTCTTGGCTGCCAGGGCTGGGCACACCCTGTTCTCTCTTCCAGAATGTTCTCCCCACCCCTCTCTGCTGAGTTAATGTGTATCTTCAGATCCCACGGCAGGGTCATGTCCTCGTGGACCCCCGCCGTTCTCTGACCTCTGCCATTGGGTTGCATCCCTCCGGTACACGCTGTCACACACATTCTGCTTCCTGGGGCTTGTCCCATTGGCAGGGTTCTGTTTGTTCAGGGATTGTTTGATCGTCATCTCTCTTCCCCACTCTGGACTGTGAGTTCCTTCAGAGCAGGGACGGCGTCACTTTTGCTCCTTACCGTGTCCCTAGAGCCTACACGATGCCTGGCACCCAGCAGGGGATCAATAAATATTTGCTAAATGAACAAATGAAATAGTCAAGTGGACCTTGGCGCTAGTCTCAGAAAATAGAATTGGGCCAGCATCTGGGGAAGGTCGAACATTCCAGGTGGGACACCTAGCTTGATTCAAGTCGGGGACCACCTGCACCATAGCGTGCAAGTCGAATTATCATCACCTGATGGCCATGCCCTGTGGCAGGGAGGGACCTCTTACAGTCCCTTGCAGGGAGGGTAGGCACCTCGCCTGGGGTCCAGGGGATACTGAATTCACTGTTAGGCTCCCCTGCCTCTTGGTTTGACTGTTTAGGGCCTCCGGTAATAACACAAACTTAGACGTACCGCATGCCCCTATGTGTGTGCCCTAGGCAGCCTCTAAGCCACCTGGCTGATGCCCATGTCCTTGGTTGCCCTTGTACCCGACCCTGCTTGTGTGTTAAGTGTTAGAACCGCGATGGGAAAGGGGCCTCTTTTTTTCATCCAGGTTATTATTCTCAGCTGATTATTTCATTTGGCCCGGAAAACACATAGTAAGCATTTTAAAACATTTGTCGAAATATTTAATGGTTAGGGTTTCAATAGGAACGCTAATGGGAAGACAGCACTTCAATTTTCTGTGATCCATTTGTTTTCTCCAAGCTGCAGCGATACTTGTGCTAATTAAATTACAGGCTCTGGGGCTTCCCTGGTGGCGCAGTGGTTGCGCGTCCGCCTGCCGATGCAGGGGAACCGGGTTCGCGCCCCGGTCTGGGAGGATCCCACGTGCCGCGGAGCGGCTGGGCCCGTGAGCCATGGCCAATGCGCCTGCGCGTCCGGAGCCTGTGCTCCGCAACGGGAGAGGCCGCAACAGAGGGAGGCCCGCGTAACCCCAAAAAAAAAAAAAAATTACAGGCTCTGACTAGATGATGCAACTCCTCTCTGTTGGAACCTAGAAAGTAGAACGGGGCCAGTTAGAAAAAGCGGTGAGAAAGTCTGAAAGAAGCCAGATTTCCCAGGTAAAGCCCACTCAGAGGCTCGGTGGGGTTCTGCCCAGTTACCATTAGGCGGTCCAGGAGGAGAAGCGGCCAAGTGGCGGGGGAGGGAGGTGTTGTGAGCAGGAGCCCTGGAATGAAGTTCAAGGTTGTACCCAGGCCGGCTGGGGAGCGGGCTCCGGGGCCACGTCCGGGCATTGAGGGCACGCGATGGTCTCTTTCTTCTTCTCGATCCTGGTTCTTTTTCTCCAAGGAGACGGAGGAGCTGAATTAAGTGGAAAGAACTTCCCTCTTGGGACTACAGTGCCGTCATTTTATGACTTTACCACTTTCTCCCCCTCTTCTTCCTGTAACAGGCAGAGATGATGTCTGGAAAAGTGGGACACTTGTCTCACCTTAGGCGTGTGCCCCAGAGATTCCTTTTCCTAAAACAGAGGCCCTGGGGGACCATGGGGGTCGTGGCAGAGCAGTCATCATTTCTAAACTGGCTTACTAAAGCTGTACCATATGACCCAGCAGTCCCACTACTGGGCATATACCCTGAGAAAACCATAATTCAAAAAGAATCATGTACCAAAATGTTCATTGCAGCTCTGTTTACAATAGCCAGGACATGGAAGCAACCTAAGTGTCCATCATCGGATGAAGGGATAAAGAAGATGTGGCACACATATACAATGGCATATTACTCAGCCATAAAAAGAAACGAAATTGAGTTATTTGTAGTGAGGTGGATGGACCTAGAGTCTGTCATACAGAGTGAAGGAAGTCAGAAAGAGAAAGACAAATACCGTATGCTAACACATATATATGGAATCTAAGAAAAAAAAAAATGTCATGAAGAACCTAGGGGTAAGACGGGAATAAAGACACAGACCTACTAGAGTATGGACTTGAGGACAT
>NC_041221.1:3207765-3340138 GCF_002837175.3 Physeter macrocephalus
TTATAAAGCAGAAGCTAACACACCATTGTAAAGCAGTTATACTCCAATAAAGATGTAAAAAAAAATTAGAATATAAGATACAGAAACAAAACAAAACAAAACAAAAAGCTGTAGAGAGCGAGGAGCCAAGTTTGTTTAGTCTCTAAGAATAATGCTCATTTGTAGCAAAATGTAAGTTAGAACTAGGAGGGCTTTTCTGTAGTGTCAAAGTAACATTGCAGTTTTGGAAGAGAAGTTGTTCAGGGGTGGCGGAGGGACTGTATTAGTTTGCTAGGGCTGCCGTAACAAAGTCCCACAAACTGAGTGGCTTAAACAACAGAAGTGTATTGTCTCCCAGTTCTGGAGGCCAGAAGTCCAAGGTCGAGGTGTCTGCAGGATTGGTTCCCTCTGAGGGCTGTGAGGGAGGGAGAATCTTCCATGCCTCCTAGCTTCTGGTGGCTGCTGGCAATCTTTGGCATTCTTTGGCTTGTCGAAGCATCACCCCGATCTCTGCCTTCATCGTCACATGGTGTTCTGTGTGTGTGTGTGTGTGTGTGTGTGTGTGTGACCAATTTCGCCCTTTCTATTAGAATACTAGTCACATTGCACTAGAACGCACCCTGATGGCCTCATCTTCACTTACTTCTGTCAAGATAACACCAATACTCCTTCTCAAAGGCAAAAGAGAGCAAACTTTCACACTCTCCCCTCCCCCAAGCTTCAAAGAGGATGTGACGGGCCTGTCCTGACCCTGTCTTCAAGTAAGGCCACATTCTGAGGTCTGGGAGTTAGGACTCCAACATATGAATTTGGGGGCAATAAAATTAAACCCATAACAGGGACTGTAATTTTAAAGGTAAAATATTACAGTGATATTTCTTTGTGTCATTTAAAAATCTGTACGAATTTTTAAAATCAAGTATGGAATCAGGTCAAGCTGAATTGTTAGAAATCAGAACAGTGGTTACCTTTGGGGACAGGGAGAGGATGCTGGGAACGAGGGACTTCCAGGTGCCAGCTGGGTTCTGTGTCTTGATCAGGGTGCCATTTCGATGTATTTTTGCTGTTTGAGGAAACGTATTGAACTCCTTACTCATCATCAGAGCACCCTTGTGTTATGTGTCCTAGACTTTAATAAAAATCTTACCTAGAAAATCTATCCAGGGCAGGCATTAGGACACCTGCTGCCTGCTTCCACGACAGTTTGGTTTCTTGTCCATAAACTTTGAAATGGAGAATCCTCAACCGGAGCTGCAAATGGGAGGGGGTAGAGTTTAGGAAATAAACAGCAAGTGCAGCTTCTTGAATTGTTGAAAAATGCTGCTTTTTACAGGCCTCCCTGGGCACCTGGACAAGAGACCTTGAATTTCACGCTGTGCAGGTAAGAACTTGGGGGGTTATGATGGATTAGTCAGAGTTTTCCAGAGAAACAGAACCAATAGTGTGTGTGTGTGTGTGTGTGTGTGTGTGTGTGATGCTTGGACACCCAGGGAAGGGCTGATGTTTCAGCTTCATCCCCATGTCTTCTGGAGGCAGAATCCCTTCTTCCTCAGGACACCTCAGTCTTTTTCTCTTAAGGCCTTTAAATGATTGCACGAGGCCCACCCAGACTATAGAGGCTAATCTGCTTTACTCAAAGCCTACCAATTTAAATGTCATTCACATCTACCATATATCTTCACCGCAGCATCTAGACTGGTGTTTGACTAGACACGGGGTACCCTGGCCTAGCCAACTTGACACATGAAAGTAACCATCACATATGACCCTGAAGATTGGCAGATCTCTGCCCAGGGCTCTGGAACCTGCACACCTCCATCCTGTCCTGAATTCCACCCTGCAGAATCCCTCAGATCAGATCAGTGCTGTCTATGCATAGTTGACCATTTTTTTATTGTCTTGCTAAAACTACACGCTTGGCTACGCGTTCGTGTTTCTACCTGTAAAGAAGTGGGGTTTGGCGTAGTGGTTGAGTACCTGCCTGCCAATGCGGGGGACACGGGTTCGAGCCCTGGTCTGGGAGGATCCCACACGCCGCGCAGCAACTAGGCCCGTGAGCCACAATTACTGAGCCTGCGCGTCCGGAGCCTGCGCTCCGCAACAAGAGAGGCCGTGATAGAGAGGCCCGCGCACCGCGATGAAGAGTGGCCCCTGTTTGCCGCAACTAGAGAAAGCCCTCGCACAGAAACGAAGACCCAACACAGCCATAAATTAATTAATTAATTAATTAATGAGGACATACTTATTCAACATCATCCTCTATTAAAAAAAAAAAAAAAAAAAAAAAGAAGTGGGGTTTACAACAGTCCAGGGCTTCCCGGCTCAGTGGCCTAACTTATGAACCAAGCCCTCTTTTTTCTCAACTCAGTTGCTTGTTTCCTATGGCAAAATCCGGCCTCTGTGGCTTTCCCCTATGGGATGGGCAGCAAGGAACCAAAATCAACCAGCAGACAACACCTGGGCCCCTGGGCCATCCCAGGTGTCCACAATCCGCACCTGGTTCTGATGTTCCAAACAGCCAGGTGAGGTTGTCTCATCATCAAGGGGACACCAGGCTCCAGAAAGCCCACGCTGAGCGGACTTGAAGGCTCCTCAAAGAGGATAGCGTTAGCTCACCTCCAGTCCCCTGGCCCCTCCGCTGTGCCATCACTGACACTCTGTGGTCAGTTCTGCACTGCGTGAGGGGCAGGTGGCCCCACTGGGCAGCACTTCCTCCTGCAGCCCCGGGGGTGCGGGGGCCCAGGAGGCGTGGCCGCATCTGTCCTTGTTGAATGAATGCCTTTGCCTTTCAGACAGTGAAGCAGGCAAGATGTGGGGTTCATTTTTATAACCGGAGAGCGTAGGAAGGACCCACCCTTTTGGTTATAGATGGGGAGGCCCGTCCCTCAAGGGGAAGTGACTTGCTGAAGGTCACCTGGCCATACCTTTAGGAGCAAAACGGGAAAGGCACGGGGAGGGCTGCGGCTCTTTGGAGCCAGGAGCCTGGAGTCGCAGGGAAGAGTCTAAGGGGACCCGCGCCCTGGAGCTCAGATCTCAGAATCTGAGGACTGGCTCCCCCCTACCCCCAGGCCTGGCTGTCGAGCCCGCAGACACCTCCCTCCCGTAGCCCAGTGGATCCTCACTCACTGGTTTCTCCCTCTCCTCCATCAGACAATCCACGACATCCAAAGAGTCTTGGGTAGATAATCCTTTAAGGGGTCACATTTTCAAAGTGTCCAGCTTTGTAAATGTCCACGCACATGTGTGGTGGTTGGAACTTGGTTGAAAGAAGACAAGAAGCTGTTTTGTGTGGGGCTTACTTGCGGTGTCCTCTTGGATCTGCCTTGGAGGTACGGACTGAGCATGAGGGGGCAGCGAAGACCCCTGAAGCTTCAGCTCCATCGCCCACCCTTAGGTGCGTGTGGGGGAGGGGCGCACCGCCCTCCCATGAGAATCAGAGGGAAACCAAAGAGGCCTGAAGGCAGCCAGCGTTGCTGGGTGGGGTGCGCAGGAATGGGTGCAGGCATGTCAAAGGGGGAACATAATTAGTCCTTCTGAAGATCTGTTTCTGTTACATAAGGCAATTTAGCATCCTGCCCCCTGGGAAATCTCTTTTGGAGAAAATAGGCCATGCAAATGAAAAGGTAGAATTGGATGATCAGTTGCATTTGTAACCTGTGTTTGGAAGGCATGAGGATGGCTGCTTGTAAACAAACTCGTTTCCTGGGGGCTGGTGACCCTTCCACCCGGACTGACTGACCCAGGGGATTGTCCCGCATAGGGAGTGTTCCGTTGATGAACTCTTGGTATCTCCCAAGAAACCAGTCACTGTGAAGTCACCCAGTCTTTTTGGCTGGAGAAAGTTGCTCTGGGGGTTGTGGAGGAAGCACCATGGTTCAGGATCCTGGGATTAAGTTCAACGGGGGGCCTGAGCAGGGTTTCCCGCAATCTTTAGTCCTAAATCCATGTCCCTTTTCTTCTGCCCCCATCGCAGGCTTTCTGCTTGTTGCCAAATACCCCTTTGTCGGTTGTTGGAGAGATTTCTAGAGCCAACCTTGGTCTCTTCCTACAGAAAACTCTCAAACCTTGTGTACCTCTTGGTTCACGAACTCTATCTGGGGGGTGATACCGGCCCCCCGAAAGTTTGCATCTTGATCCTTTAGCTTTGAAAACCCACGGAGAGTTAGAAAAGGGCTGAGCTGGACCCAGGAAGCCGTCAGCAGGAAGCCCTCCGAGTGTAGGGAACGCAGGGCAGCCCAAAGGAAGGTGTGCTTATCATTCTTAAAAAAATCCTTAAAAAGGGGCCGGGGGTGGGGGGCGGGGGGGACTCCAGTTTTGTTTTTTCTTCCAAATACTGTTTTACAATGTATCACGAAAGCGTGTTTGATTTCTTTTTTCCTGTTTAAGGTGTTATCAGGTAGAACTTAGGAGTTTTCTCGTAAAAACAGAGATAGAACAGAGCAAAAGGATGGAATTCTGCCAGACTTTTCGGGACAGGCCCTTTGATGCCTGGGGGAGGCTGGGGAGCGTGAAAGCTCACTCTCCTTTGCCGTGGAGATGGGGGCCTGTTGGTGTTTGATAGAAACGGGGAGAGGGGGGCATTGGAGAATTGTGCTTGGCCTTGACCTGGAGCGGATGCCCCCTTCCCCCTCCGTAGTGTCCTGCCCACGGCCTCCTCTGTAGCATTCCAGATGCCGACCCGGAGCCCTGGGACTACGGGGTGGTCCCTGATCCTGGCCAGTCGCCGTGCCCGGCCTTTCTCTCTGCCACTGCAAACGCCTGGCCCTGCCCCAGGCTTCCGGAGGGCAGTGTGGAGTCGAGGGTTAAGAACACCGACTTTCAGGGAGGGCTGTGAAAACCTGAGTTGCCGTCCGGCTCCTGGATGAATTCTTTTTTTTTTTTATTGAAATATAGTTGATTTACAATGTTGTGCCAGTCTCTGCTGTACAGCAAAGTGACTCAGTTATACACATGTAGACATTCTTTTTGTTTTTGTTTGTTTTTGTTTTTTTTTGCGGTACGCGGGCCTCTCACTGTCGTGGCCTCTCCCGTTGTGGAGCACAGGCTCCGTATGCGCAGGCCCAGCGGCCATGGCTCACGGGCCCAGCCGCTCCGTGGCATGTGGGATCTTCCCGGACCGGGGCACGAACCCGCGTCCCCTGCATCGGCAGGCGGACTCTCAACCACTGCGCCACCAGGGAAGCCCGACATTCTTTTTTTATATTCTTTTCCATTATGGTTTATCACAGGATATTGAATATATTTTTGTGTACTATACAGTAGGACCTTGTTGTTTACCCATTCTAAATGTAATAGTTTGCATGTGCCAACCCCAAATCCCACTCCATCCCTCTCCCCACCCCCCCACCTTGGCAACCATCAGTCTGATCTCTATGTCCATGAGTCTGTTTCTGTTTTGTAGATAGGTTCATTTGTGCCATATTTTAGATTCTACATATAAGTGATATCACATGGTATTTGTCTTTCTCTTTCTGACTCACTTCACTTAGTATGATCATCTAGTTGCATCCATGTGGCTGCAAATGGCGTGATTTCGTTCTTTTTCATGGCTGAGTAGTATTCCATTGTATACATGTACCACATCTTCTTTATCCATTCCTCTGTCGGATATTTAGGTTGTTTCCATGTCTTGGCTATTGTGAGTAGTGCTGCTATGAACATAGGGGTGCATGTATCTTTCTGAATTATAGTTTTGTCCGGGTATATTCTGGGTGAATTCTTTAACCACTGCAGGCTCCTCTGCAAGAGGGGATAACAGTATTTGCCTCGTCATGGGTCGTGCTCTTAGAGTAGTGTCTTGCATTCCAGGCACCCTCAGTAAGGGTGGCAGTGGCTGTCCAGAAGCTGGGGAGGCTGTTTGCAGAAGTTTCACCTCTGTTTTCATCCCACTTCGCCCCTCCCCAGGTGACAAGCCACCTCGGCCAAGGCGTAGGCCCCAGGGAGCTGTTGTCCTCATGGTGACGCTCAAGGCGGGGCTGGGCGTCCCCACTTTCCATCTCTTCCCAGTCGTTCTTTCCCACTCAAAACCTGGACGTAACGAACCCCAGTTCGTAAAGGCTCTGAAAATCCTCATTAGAAAGGGCTACCTGAGTGCGAGGGGATGTTTCCTTGAGAAGCTTTTCAACAACATCCATGAAAAATAGATGAGCTCTCTTGAATTGCAAATGCTCTTAAGGTTTAAGGCAAAAAATGTGAAAATCGGTCTCTTTTTCCCCCCACTCCCTTGTGGTGAGGTCCGGATTCAGTTGCCTCTGTTTAACAGTAAACATCAAACATAATCTTTAGGGCCAGAAAAAAGCTTCCTCTTAGCAGCCTCACCCTTCCCAGAAGCTTGAACTCAATTAATTTTAATTCAGTTCCGTTTCCACTGGCTTTTTTGTTTTTGCTTTTTAATATTTCAATAGCTATTTATTAAGCTTTCTCTCTGTGCCTGGCTTCATGCCCGAGGCTGTGGGGTGGAAGATAGATAAAACAGTCAAATTCACTCCTAGCAGAGGGATTATCATTGAGTTAAATAAAGGCGAGACTGACAGCACAAGTGGCTGCATCGTGCCAATTTAAGTACACAAGTAAGAGCCCACGTGCCCAGAGGGGGTAAAGGGGTCAGAAACTCACCTAGACTGGCTCCGTGGGCTGGTCGTTCACCTCCTCGGCTTGACTGAACACACAAGCGCTGAGGAAGCAGTTACGTTTCCTTTGCAGAATTGCCTTTGTAAAACCACTGCTGTGGGCAGAATCTTAGGGCTCCGTTATAAGTATGACAGCAGGTTTCCGGGAGTCCTCATCTGCGTTGCCTCAGTTTGTTCAGCTTGTTCGAGAATAATGGCCTGCCCAGGGATGACCTTGCCCTTGTTGGAACACGTCAAAACGGCATAAGGCAGGGAGCTGGGGACCACCGAAGTCTGCTGTGGCCCAGGGGAGGGAGGGAGGTTCCCTGGAGCATCTGCTGGGCCTCAACGCTTCCATTGTTCCATACGTAGCTGAGAGCCTAGCGTTTTGGAAAACTGGTGTTTCTTTTTTTTTTTTTTTTTTTTTTTGCGGTACGCGGGCCTCTCACCGTTGTGGCCTCTCCCGTTGCGGAGCACAGGCTCCGGACGCGCAGGCTCAGCGGCCATGGCTCACGGGCCCAGCCGCTCCGCGGCATGTGGGGTCCTCCCGGACCGGGGCACGAACCCACGTCCCCTGAATCGGCAGGCGGACTCTCAACCACTGCGCCACCAGGGAAGCCCCAAACTGGCGTTTCTTAACTCTACTTCGATAACTCTTCAAAGAGGGACCCCACTGTGTATTCTTGTGTGCATCTGAATACCTATGTTTGCTTCTGATTGGAAGGATAAAAAGCCCAAAGAACAAGAAAAAAGAGGGGATTTTCTTCATCGGCCATTTTCCAAGAAGTTGGATAAGAACCTGCCATCACACAAACAGCCCTCAGCCTCGCTCATCACGCAGATTCAGAGCACCAGGGCCCTGCTGAAGGACCGGAAGGCCGCCAAGCCTGGCTTCCCCGACAAAGGTGGGTCAGCTCCGGGGGCTCTCCGGGCCATTTGTGTTCAGCTTCGGGGCCGCTGTGTACCCCATGCTGGTGGCTGTGTAGGCCCCTTGGACAGACACGACTCTCGTACCCACGGGAAAGCAGGATTGATGCCTGCAAGGCAACCTGAGAATAAGCAAGTCCAGACTGCCTGGTGTCGTCCACCGGTGTGGTCAGGATTTGAGAAAGCAGAGGTGGGGTGCATGGGATTGTGGGAGCAGAGATCAGGGTGTAGGGTGTTACAGGAGTAGAGATTCTGGTGCAGAGAAAGAGATGAGGATGAAGGAGCAGAGCTTGGAGGAATGGTTTTGCAGGAGCAGATGTCAGGCCGTGTGGTGCTGTGAGAGCAGATACCCGGGTGCGTGGCATTGCAGGAGCAGAGCCTGGGGTGCATGGTATCATGGAACCAGGAATGGGTGTTCAGTACTGGAGGGGCAGAGATCGTGATGCGGGAGCAGTGACGGGGGGGGTGTGCTCTCGTGGGAGCCTTCACCAGAGAAGTGCACCCTGAGAGGCAGTGATGTGGGCTTTGGGGTGGAGGTAGGGTGCTCAAACCCAGCTCTATAGTTTGTTGTGGCCCAAGTTCCTGAGGATCTTAACTGGTTCCCTTACTTGTGAGGAAATCTACCCGTCAGAGCTATTGGGTGGATCAAATGAGATACGTGTGTGGGCTACTCTGCCTCATTCATCATCCAGCACGTGAGATAACTGATCGATATGGGTCTCCTTCCTCTGAGGCAAGCATCCAGCGACGCAGAAGGGAGGCTTAACACCCACTGAGAGCCGGGAGGCGGGTACAAGGAGCCGGGGAGCATCCTGAAGCCAACCGTGGGGTAGAGGAGAGGTTCTCCTTACAGAGGGCGGATGGGAGAGATTGTGGAGTCCAGTCTCTGCTCTCTTTGTTTTTTTGTTTTCTTTTAATTTTTATTTTTTTGATCTCTTTGTTTTAAATACGAAGAGACTGAGGTTCCAGGAGGGCCCTGGCTGTCTGAGATCAACCAGTGGTCCCCTGGGGAAGCAGGAAAGTATCAGAGAGATTCAAACAGCACCAAGCAGCACGGTCCATCTGACTCTGAGACCGCTTCTCACCCAGAGAAGAACAATTCCATTTAGTTCAGTTGCATTCTGCAGGTTTCAGGAAGGCAGGGACCCCACTGGAGGGACTGTGCTTGTCCCTCCTTGGGGGATCCTCCTTTCTGGCTTGGGAACAGGCAGCAAATCCTGTTAGGACCCTTGGCAGGGACGTCCTATGGATTCCCCAAGGCAAGTCTAGGTCAGGGCTGCATATGTGGGGGTAAACTTTGCAGCCCCAGAGATGGAGTGCGTTCCTTGACAGTTTTCTGGACCAACTGTCCTCTGTTTCTTTGCATTTTTCCTTCCTCGTGGGATTTGAGAGCCTGTTGCTGAGAAGTACCCCGGAGCCTATATAATTGCTAGCACTGACCTCTCACTGTGTGGTAGGCACCGTTTCAACTCTTACCTCAACCCAGTGAAATCATTCTCACCCCCATTTCTAGAGACGAGGAACTAGCCCAGAGAGTTGTCCAAAGTCAGAGAGCTGGTGAGTGACGACATCCAGATTTCTAAGCAGGCAGCCTGGCTCTAGAGCTTTCTCGCCTGACCGGTGTAGCCTACTGCCTCCCGGGCAGGATGGGATGAAGAGGAGCTGGCAGTCATGCTGAAGCGTCGGGGCTGGTGACGGTACCCTTCCTGCAGGGGACAATGCGGTGTCTGGCTCTGTGCCCCGGGGCCGGCGCTCAGCTGCGGATTAGTAGGGCGAGTGTGAGGGGCGTCCTCCCAGGATCTGCACCTCTGGCGGGGGTGAAGGAAGCAGGACGGCACGGAGGGAGAAGCCGGGCTACAAGCTGGGAGCACGCAGCCATCTCAGGGAGGGACAGGGACCTCACATGCCAGCTGGAACACCGGGCACGTTAGCCATCGATGAAATTTGCCTTCTCTCTGCCGGTGAATCTCAGGCGTCTGTGCTGGCCCGAGGAGGAGGTTTATTTCAGGATCTGCGTATTTATTTATGTAAGGCGAAGAGGATTCCCAGTGTCCTGGGCTGTCCCCGAAATCACTGCTGGGGGGGCAGCAGCTTGCTCCTGCCTCTGGGCCCCGACGGGGCCTATAAAATATGATGGTAGGAAAAGGCAGCTAAGACAGGGCCTGTTCCACAGGAACTGGGCTTTACTTCCCTCACCTCCAAACTCGTGGAGGTTTTCCCTTTCTTTTCTGGCAGAGTCTGCAAACCTGGATTCTAGTCTGGGCCAACCTGAGATGGAAACCGTGGAGGTCAGCTGGTTGCCTTAAATATACAGAGGAAAAGTGTTTCACCCCTGTTCAGAATTAGGTGAGGCTCCGGTGAGACCAAAACACATGAGGGAGCCTTAAAAAGGAAGGGAATTCTGACCCGTGCTACGCTGACACGGAGGAGCCTTGAGGACATCGTGCTCAGTGAAACAAGCCGCTCACAAAAGGACAAATCTTGTGGATTCCACTTATTCAAGGGACCTAAGAGTAGTCAGATTCATAGGTTGCCCCTGGCAACCACTGTTCGATTTGCAAGGTGAAGAGTTCTATTTCACAGCAGTGTGAATGTACTGAACATTACTGAGCTGTACACTTAAAAGCGGTTAAGTAATAAATAAACACTTTAAAATTCATGTTATGTAATTTTTACCATAATTTGTTTTAAAAAAGTCACGGGGGAGACCCTCCTTCCAGCTTTGATTATCTGAGGACCAAATTTGCAAGTCCTCAGAGAGCTGGTATCCATGTGCTATCCCAGTTTTGCGGTCGTCCTGTTGAGCCATGGACCTTTCTATTCAAAGGCTCTTCGGCAGTGTCCAGAATTTTAAGCAGCCGAAAGGAGAACAGATGTTAAGCTGGCTCCATGAGGCAAATCAGAATCCAGGAGGCCTCCCATCACCAGCCTTCTGTCCCCTCCGTTCTGGGAAGACCGTCTGATTCCCCATGGGGAGAATGGGATGCTGAGGCCGCTCGCTTCTTGGTTCCATCTGACCTCCCTGGATAACGCACTGTCTCAGTGAAGCTGGAGGTCAGAGCAGGCGGGAGTGGGCCATCGGCACTGTTTGTGTGGCCGTCTTCATGTTTCCTTTGCTTTCTTGGTGTGCAGATTCCTTCGGCTGCCGCAATATTTTTCGCAAAACCTCGGACTCCAATTGTGTGGCTTCCTCCTCCATGGAGTTCATCCCTGTGCCACCCCCCAGGACACCCAGGATTGTCAAGAAACCAGAGCCCCCTCAGCAGGGGCCTGGGAGCGCTGGCATCCCTGCCAAGGAAGACCCCCTGATGCTGGATATGGCGCGCTCCTTTGAGTCCGTGGATCGTGACGACCAGACGGAACTGCTGTCCCCGTCCCATCACTATAGGATCCTGAACTCCCCTGGGGGCCTGGCTCGAGGGAATCCTGGTGAGCGGACGCTCTCTCCCGTCCTGCTGCCTGGAAGCCCGTCACCTCTGCAAACTCCTTTGCACCCCACTCTGGTCTCCTTTGCCCACGAAGATAAGAACAGCCCCCCCAAAGAGGAGGGCATGTGTCCTCCAGCCCCGGGGCCCGGCAACGGCACCACGCAGCCCCTGGGGAGCCCGAACTGTGTGAAGAGCCGAGGCAGGTTCCCCATGATGGGCATTGGACAGATGTTGAGGAAGCGGCATCAGAGCCTGCAGCCCTCCGCAGACAGGCCCCTGGAGGCCAGCATGCCCCCGCTGCAGCCCCTGGCCCCCGTGAGCCTCTCCTTCGACATGGCTGACGGGGTCAAAGGCCAGTGTTAACCTGGGCCAGCAGTGGGGTTCTTGGCATTTCTAAGGAAAGCAATGGAGCAGCTCCATACATCTGTCAGGGCATGAAGACTCAAAGGCCTCTCACAGAGCCTCCTTCACGGTCTCACCTCCTCCTGACATGCGATGTCCCCACAGCTGAAACCCACAGACCCAGAGCCCGTACAGCCCAGTCCCGAGTAGGGCCCCCTGGAGATGCTGGGATCCCCCAGGAGGGTTGCCTGTCTGTACGTCCAGCTCCAATCATGCACGGCCTCCTTCCTCCGACTCACTCACGAGCCCTCCACCCACCTCCCTGAACTGCGCTGGGGGTGAGAAGCCAGCATCGGGCCCTGGACCACTCAGATGACAGACCCTTCCGAGCTGTTTCTCCACTTCGTGCTCTGTGTGTGCCTCTCAACAGACTGTTCCCTTTTCAGCAGTCAGATGGCGGCGTCACAAACTGGCTCACCCAGGCACGGTTTCCCCTCTTTTCATAGAGGTGGATCCCTGCAGGGGTGGCAAGAGGTGGCTACCTGGAGCGCCAGTCCCATGAACCCCTGGGGAGGGCAGGCAGGAACCTCCGAAACCAGCACCGTCCCCTCTGAGCAAAATGGGGCATCTGGTCAAAGACTGATCCCAACAGCGGGGACGCCAGTGAAAGGAAAGGGCCGATGGGGACACTCATTTGCCAAGCGGGGTCTTGACAGATTTCTTTTCTCTTTCGGTTGAAGCTTGCTAATGGTCGAGTTCTCTTCTCGGAAGACGATTTTTCTCTATGTGATGTCATTAAACCGAAACAACATAATTTTTAAAAACCTGGATGGAGAGATGAGAATTGATTTCACCAAACTCCTGTTCTCACGGGAGGATAAGCGTGGAGGGCATCAAAGCTCACCCAGGTGACGTCTTGAGTGGCTGGCGGCCTACGCTGGCCTGCAGGAGGGGCGAGATCATAGGCGGCCATGTGTTCTTCCCATCGGATCAACAGAGCCCTGATCCTGCTGGAAAGTGTGACACATAGTTACAGGTGGTTATTTGGAAAGAGAGAAGAGAATTCAGGTTGGATATGGATGTACTCAGAAGGCACCATTAGCTCTGTGCAAGGCGGTTTTCAAGCTGCCAAGGAAACAGGCGTGATTTGGAATTCAGCCAGTTTGCCGCGGGCTGTGAGAGGCTCGTCTGGAGGGCATCACGTTCAAAATACAGCGGCGTATCTTCTTTGAGGACAGCAGCACTCCTCACGCAGGCTTTGAGTCCATGTTCTGTTTTCTCTCCTTTTGCCAAGGATGGAACCAAAGACGCATCTCTGGGTCTGTGTCTGTGCCGTCCCTCTGTACGTGTTTTGTGGACCCCAGCGTTGTCTGGCCGCGTGTAGCTTGGAGCCCACCGGGGGCTGTCTCCACTGGGGCCTGGGCCCTGGCACTTGGCGGGGACCCCTTGGTGGTGAACAGAACTGGCAAAAGAAGAAGAGTCAGCACAGGTTGGATAGAGGTTACACTACAGCCTGGACTCTTCAACTGTTGGCTGGTGCAGCTGCGGCCAGAAACCACTACTGTGGCCGCCCCAGGGCTAGTCCTCGCAGCCCACTGATCCCGAAAAAAGGCCACGGCCTTTGAGCATTTGCAAAGCCTGCCTTCCCTTTTCCACCGGCAGCCAGCCTGTACCGGGGGATGGTCCTTCGTTTCTTCTCATTCAGCACTGGTGACCTCCTGCCCCAAACGTCTCTGACTGAGCAAGGAGAGAGCGGATACCTGGCTGTCCCCGGAAGCCACTGCCGTGCCCAGTCTTGGCTGACCTTGACAAGCCCTGGGACTGCTGCTTGCCCCTTGAGGGGATCACCCCAGCCCCAGGGCTAGGGAGCAAGTCAGGCTCCCCGCCGCTGGCGGCACTCCTTTGGATGGCTCCAGACCGGGTGGCGGAACTTTCCGTTGAAAACAGGCCTTTTTTAAGTCGAGAGAAGAAAAGCATCTGAAAAAGTCCCTCTCTCCATTTGACATGAAGTGTTTGGTTTTTGATCGCCGAAGAAGCCTTTTTGAAGATGGTTTCCAGCTGCAAGTGCCGGCTCTGCAGGCTTGCAGGCTACGTGCCTGTGAACTTGGTCTCGCTCTTTATGTCTCTCTCTTGTGTTTTACTTGCCTCGAGAACATGAGCATTTCTGTGTCGCTGTTAGCTTGCTGGGACGTGTTCCCCAATCCTCATATGCTTCCAGAACAGCTGCAGGCTCTCCTACGACTGACCAACTGCATCGCCACTGGCAACTTGAACTGTGAACTCAGGTTTCTTCCAAACCCAGTGAGAGGTGAGGGGGGAGTGAGGAAGGGGGGGAAACTGTATTTTGTGTGTGTGAGCACCTGACAAATCTATGGAATCGAGTGAGAGAAGAAATGTTAATTCTTTATTATTTTATTATATTTATATGGAGACCTTGATTATCCCTTTGGTAAGTACAAAGCGTGTTGTCTCTTTGACCCATGACTGTCTCTCAGTAGTAGTCTGCACCTGTGAGCTGAGTCAGCCTATGGTTACTGCCGGAAGTGACAACTGTCATCGTGTGACGTCCGGGAGGAAAAGTCGGCTTTCATTGTACCATCTGGTCATAAGTAAGGACTGTATTTATGTCACCATTATTAAATATATGTACTTTTATAACGACTGTGAAATACACTTTTCCCTCACTATGACCGCTTCATTTATTGGCTGATACATCTTAAAACTAAGAGCACATTGCAAAATAGTGGTTATCATCTTCTACGTAAAGTTCTTGGCCCAGGAACTGACAGGATACAAGGGGGGATCGAGGTGTGGGTATCTGAGGGCATTTTTGCCTTCGTTTCTCTTGCCACAGGGTGTCTGCCAACGTCTATCTGCCTGACGTACGGCAAATGGCAGTTCAAGACGAATCAGCATTTTTCTTTTTTTGGGGCGGGGGGTCAGGATCTTCCTTGTAGACTCTGAAAATGGCACATGAAGAATGCCATCTGTGAACATTACCTCTAGCTTTTGTCCTTGTTTGAGGATTGGGGGAAGAGGAGTGATGAGTAGAATTGAAGCGGGGTCCAGACGGGGTGTTTGGATTGGCCCAGTTCTGACTTCATTCATAACTGTTCACAAAACATTTTCCATATCTACAGACTTGCTTAAACCCCGTGTCCCCCTTACAGTGTGGCTCCCCTGTATGGCGTAGCGTGGTAGAAAGTGAGAGGCCCACAGTTTCCACTACGCAAAGCTCGCTCTGAGGTTTGATGGGGTGGGGATGGAGGAGGCAGGAAGGTGTATCTAGTTTTGATGATGATGTTTTCTTTTTTTTTTTTTTTTTTATGTGGTATGCGGGCCTCCCCCTGCTGCGGCCTCTCCCGTTGCGGAGCACAGGCTCCGGAGCGCAGGCCCAGCGGCCATGGCTCACGGGCCCAGCAGCTCCGCGGCACGTGGGATCCTCCCAGACCGGGGCGCGAACCCGGTTCCCCTGCATCGGCAGGCGGACGCACAACCACTGCGCCACCAGGGAAGCCCCATGATGATGATGTTTTCTTTTAGGAATCAGAACAATTTAGAACAGAAGGGACCTGAGACCATGGGGTTCAACCCAAGCTTTTTTGAAGAAGAGAAAACTGGGGCCCCAGATGGTTTAAGGACTCTCCAGGGTCCCTGAGCGAGCTGATCCTTGAGTGGGTCTCGGGGGGCAGGGCACCTTCCTCAAAGAACACAGAGAAATCAGAGAGCATGGCCACCGTGGGCAGAGGGGAAAGTCAACTGCAGATCGAGCGGTCCTTACAGCACGTATCTTTGGGGTTTCCACGTGGGCCAGGTCTTTGCTGTTTTAAGTCGTTCTCAAAATTACGCAGCTTCTTGAGATTCTGAGTATCACACGCTTTCCGTCTACCATCAACTCTTTTTTTTTTTAAACTATTTTATATTGGCGTACAGTTGATTAACGATGCT
This sequence comes from Physeter macrocephalus, assembly GCF_002837175.3. Lineage (NCBI taxonomy): Eukaryota > Metazoa > Chordata > Mammalia > Artiodactyla > Physeteridae > Physeter > Physeter macrocephalus. The sequence continues at coordinate 3,222,998 of NC_041221.1, forward strand.
GTTTCACGTGTACAGCAAAGTGATTCAGTTATACATATACATGTATCTATTGTTTTTCAAATTCTTTTCCCATTTAGGTTGTTACATAATATTGAGCAGAGTTCCCTGTGCTATACAGGAGGTCCTCGCTGGTTATCCATTTTAAATATAGCAGCGTGTACATGTCAATCCCAAACTCCCTAACTATCCCTCTCCCCTCCCTTCCCCCCGGTAACCATAAGTTCGTTCTCTAAATCTGTGAGTCTGTTTCCGTTTTGTAAATAAGTTCATTTGTGTCATTTTATTTTAGATTCCACATGTAAGTGATATCATACCATATTTCTCTTTCTCTGACTTCACTCAGTATGACAACTCTTGAAGCTGGACAAAGAATCTTTCTTTCTCAACAGATCTCCCAAGTAAGCAGCCACCCTGGATAGCCTTGTTATCTCTGTTAGCTGTTAAAAGGCTACTGGGTTTTACTAGATTAAGTCAATAAAATACTTTGTATATAGCCGTGTCATAACGTGAGACCAATTCAGAAAGAATGTGGGACTGATATTTTTAGGGGGTCTGGAAGCCTCTCGATTATTGTATTTGTTTTCTCTGTAAGACCCTCTGAGTGTTACAGGCACAGTTAGAATAATTCAGAGCAGTGCTGGGAGCTGGTTCAATTTAATGTCATCACTTTTCAATGAAAGGAGCATATTTCCTGAGTAGTAAATGAGTGTACTATTTGTGGCGGGTTTTTTTTTTTTTTTTTGGTCAAGGATGCTTTTCAGACACCTGGTTCCAAAGACAAATGGAGTCTGTATTTGCACTTCGTTTCTGTGGACCTGTTTTCAGGACACACAGTTATCTCTGAGAGCTGATGTCTGTGGCACCAAGGGCCTGGGGGTGGGAAAGGGTGGGGAGCATCTCAGCCTTTGCAATTTCCTTCTACATGTATATCCACGTTTGAGCTGGTGTGCAGGTAAGGAGCTCTTTGGGGGCATGAGCTCTGGGAGCGTATAGTAGACTGATGTGCAGCAAACTCAGGGACTAACCGGTGACACATCACAGAGTGGACAATGCCAGGACGCTGCATTATTTAATAAATGGCTCCAATTTAAGGGCCTGAGTTAGTTACACAACATATTCCATGTTCAGAAGATGGCCCATAGCTGTTTTTTTTTTTAATTTATTTACTTTATTTATTTATTTTTGGCTGCACTGGGTCTTCGTTGCTGCGCGCGGGCTTTCTCTAGTTGCGGCGAGCGGAGGCTACTCTTCGTTGCGGCGCGAGGGCTTCTCATTGTGGTGGCTTCTCCTGCTGCGGAGCACGGGATCTACGTGCGTGGGCTTCAGTAGTTGTGGCTTGCGGGCTCAGTAGTTGTGGCTCGCAGGCTCAGTAGTTGTGGCACACGGGCTTAGTTGCTCCGTGGCACGTGGGATCTTCCCGGACCAGGGATTGAACCCGTGTCCCCTGCATTGGCAGGCGGATTCTTAACCACTGCGCCACCAGGGAAGTCCCCCCATAGCTATTTTGAAAGGAAAGTCTTTGGCTGATATTATTATATAAACCCTCAGGAATAACAAAATTTATTTTTTCTAGGCCTTGTTACCACAGCCAGCTAAGAAAGGGCAGAGTGCAAGCCTGTGTCAGGAATCAGGCTTCTTGTCCAAGGTTAGGTAGTGAATTCACGACAGGTCTGAAATGAGCGTGCCTTCTGTGATCCTTCACCAGCGTTTAGCTCTTCTCTGACAACCAGTGTGTTAGATAGAATCAGGCCAAATCTCTGTGATTTGTGCAATAAGGCTTTATTTCTTACTTACACAAACGTTTATGCACTTTGGCTGACTCCAGAGTAGCTGTCCTCTATGTGGTGACTCAGGGATCCAGGCTGCTTCCAGCTTCGAGTTCTGTCCACTGAAAATGAAGCTTCTCTGGCTGCTACAGCCAAGGAAGGGCGAGCTGCAGGGCTTCCACTGGCCCTTGAGATCTTCATGAGAGCTAGAACTAGTCCTATGGCCCTGCCTGTGAGCAAGAGGCCGAGAAATGTGTGGGACCATATGGATATTTTGGGTGCAGTGAATGTTTCTGCCACAGGGGAAGTACAGACGCCTCTCACTTAAAGGTTCCCTAAAATTGGATTGGCCTTTCCCATTGCCACACAATTATGGCAGCTCTTCATATGTAAGGACTATTTGTTCTAAATAAAGGGATAAGCATTGTTAATTGTAGATACTTCCTTTAATTTAAGAAGAGTGTTATAAGCTGGATTGTACACCCTCAAAAATTCACATATTGAAGCCCTAACCCCCAGTACCTCAGAATGTGGCTGTGTTTGGATATAGGGCCTTTAAAGAGGTGAGTCTGAAAAAGGCCACCATTAGGGTGGGCCCTAATTCAATCTGACTGGTGTCCTTATAAGAAGAGGAAATTTGGATACACAGAGGGGACACCAGGCAGAGGAAAGACCATGTGAAAACACAAATGAGAAGGCAGCCTCTGCCAGCCAAGGAAGAGAGGCCTCAGGAGAAACCCGACATGCTGACACCTGGATCTTGGACTTCTGGCCTCCAGAACTGTGAGGAAATAAATGTCTGTTGTTTAAGCCGCACGGTCTGTGGTATTTTGTTATGGCAGCCCCAGCCGACTAACACGGTGGAGAGGCCAAATAGAAATATTTATATATTCTACAAATCCTACAGATTTTGTCCCATATGTTGAATCTCATTTACCCTTTTCTTGCAACTAAATTACTCCCAGAAAGTTGTCCTTTTTTTGGAGTGAAATTCCACCTTTTCCAAGTGTCCCCGGTATGCTAGACCCATGTGCCAATTGTTTTCAAGTATGTTTCTTCCTTCAATCCAGAGACCCACAGACTTTTCTGTAAAGGGCCAGATAGAAAATACTTTACGCTTAGCGGATTATCATGCAGTCTGTGGTATATTCTTCTTTGTGTTTTGTTTTTCTACAACCCTTTAAAAATGTCTGGTGGGCAGATAAAAACAGGCCACAGAGACTTTGGCCCTCAGGCCTCCCGCTTTAATCCTCACGGGAACCCTGTGGAGTGGTCACATTGTCTCTATTTTACAGGTAAGTTGAGGTAGCTTTGCCCAGTTCACACAACCAGCACTAATGCAGTCACAGACCACAGATGTTCAAAATGTCCCACCACCTGAAAAGAAGAGAAAGAGCGCTCCTTCCTGTATTGCTTTTGGTAGATTTCCAGCGCTGGTTCCATCCACAGGCGTGGCGATACTTCAGGAGAACGTCCTGGTCACCGGTCTCCCGCTGCCACTATTAGCCCCCATTCTTGGATCCATCCTGCTTCATCCACGCAGAACAGAGCGTGGCCCTGGTGCTCAAATCACATTCCATTCAAGCCGTTTCCCATTCTCTTTGTGAATGGCCTCTCCAAAATGGGCTCTTGCTTGCTTATAAAAAGAGAGAGCTTAGTCAACCTATGAGGGAAAAAGTCTAAATCTAGAGCAGATGTGTAGCTGCGTGATGTCTTGTCGATGAATCATGACCATTACTCAAACCTGAATGACATGGTGTCGCCCCTGGCTGGACCAGCGTCCCCTCCACTGGAAGAAGAATCGTGCCATCTGAGTCAGAGAGCCCCAGAGAGCCCATTCAGAGCGCTTCCCACCATGACCACTTCAATTACGTGAGCCATTCTCACTTTCAGAGCCTTTGGGTCCAAGTCACAGAATCACAAGGACCTTGGGGTCACCTAGTTCCTGGGCTTACTCCCCCCAGGAGTTTGGGGCAGTCTCCACAAAGAGCAACAGGAAACATGGGTTCTCAAGATAAGCACGAAGCAGCTTCCTGGAGCAGAGCTTTTGTAACTCACTGCTAATTAAAACAATTTTTTTTTTTTTTTTTTTTTACTTAAAACTAACATATGTCATGTATTCAGATGCAAAATTAGTGTGAATCCACCCCTGATTGTCCTCTCTGCTTTGGATATTTCAGGGGATAATTTTAAGAGGCAGAATCAGGGTCAACCGCCCTCATTTACAGATGATGCATTTGAGACCAGAAAGGAGAAATAAGTCATGAGGAACTCAAACTTGTCATTGGCAACATCTGCCTCCATGGTCAGTTCTCTTCCCACCACCCTGTGTGAAGAGCCCAGAGTTAAAGGAGGGGCTGGGGATGCTTAGGAGTGTCACGATGTCTGGGGTCTACTCATTCCCTCTTGCAAATTTTGGGCCACAGAGAGGGTGGATAATAGAAAGAAGGAAATTGATTTGGGAGGAGTATTTGAAGGAAGATGGTATGTGTAACTGCTCTCTCCACCTTCCCAAGCATGGTTTGTCTTGCCCTTCTCTGGGTACTCCTGGTCCTCCACGAGTAGATCCAACACAGGGATGGATGGGTGGGTGGATAGTAGATGGATGGGTGGGTAGATGGGTGGGTGGTGGATGGATGCATGGGTGGTGGATGGATGGGTGGGTAGATGGGTGAGTGGCTGATGAATGGATGGGTGGGTGGTCGAACTGATGCATGAATAGTATTAAGAGTAAATGCGGAGAGGAGTTAGATGACTTTGATTAGTGGATGGCAGAAGGACCCTTAAGGGAAAGGAAAATACTGCTCTAACCCAGAGTATAAGCCCGCAGATATATCATAAACGTTCAAGCAGAGGGCCTGGGAAATAGACAGGGCTCTCAGTTTGGGTACCAACATCCTTCACAGAAGACGGCCAGAGTACTGCCTCCTCCTAATATTGGTCCATTCGCCATCCTGGAAACAAGTAATCATGGGCCTTGGTTGTGTGGTGAAGCCATTGTCCCCATTTCTTAAAGGCATGTATGTCCACTTGACTGTTTTACTTTGGTGACTGTATAGAGATTTGGCAAGAAGGTGAGGCGATTATGAGAGAAGCTGGGACAGTTACCTGGCCTCCTCCTCCCCCCACATGGTTGCTTACTAGCCCAGTCTACTGAGGCCCAAACTCTTCTCTGTATCCTAATACTGACTCTGAAATGCTCCTTCTTATTTACTTTCATATCTTGTCACCCCAATCTTTCAGCTCTGTTGCACACAAATCATCTAAAAGCTACAAACAGATAATGCATTTTTACAAGGGAGATAGAATGTCTCACCCCAGCTGACCTGGTCTCTTCCCCTCTGCTATGGGCTGAATTGTGTCCTCCCACAATTCGTATATTGAAGCCCTAATTTCCAGTATCTCAGGATACGAATATATTTGGAAATAGGGCTTTTAAAGAGGTAATTAATTTAAAATGAGGCTGCTGTTAGGGTGGGCCCTAATCCAATGTGACTGATGTCCTTATAAGAAGAGGGAGTTTGATCACACAGAGAAACACCAGGGATACACAAGCACAGAGGAATGACCGTGTGAGGACACAGGGAGAAGGCGGCCGTCTGCAAGCCATGGAGAGAGAGGCCTCAGGAGCAACCAGCCTGCCAGCCCCGTGATCTTGGAATTCCAGCCTCCAGAGCTATGAGAAAATAAATTTCTGTTGCTTAAGCTGCCAGTCTGTGGTATTTTGTTATGGTAACCCTTGTAAACTAATACACCCACATATTCCGGGTGTGGAAACAATGAAGACTACCCAGTGAGAACAGACAGAGGCTATTTCTCAGAGCTCGCTGTAGCAAGGGAATCAGAACCATCTCAACAGCAGGCAGGGGAGTGGGAAAGCTTCGTAGTGGGATCAAGGGAAGGCTTCAGGTGTGCCCTGATTGGAGACAGTTGTCATGGAGAAGCTGGAGGCAGACTAACTAGAAGCAGGGCATCCTACGCGATTGGTTAGGGGAACACAGCTGGCTTCTTCTGGTTGGTTTGGAGTTGGAAGCAGAGACAAAACTTGGGAAATAGGCAATCACTGACCAACTCCTGACCTGCTGGGCTGATTGTAGCAGAGGGTGTAGTTTGGCTTTGCAGGCTGGTTACAGCGGAGGTTGAAAGTCAGAGTTCCTCTGAGAGCTTTATAGTGTCCCACTCCTGGGCATATAGCCAGAGAAAACCATAATTCAAAAAAACACATGCACCCCAATGTTCATTGCAGCACTATTTACAGTAACCAGGACATGGAAGCAACCTAAGTGTCCATCGACAGAGGAATGGATAAAAAAGATGCGGCACGTATATACAATGGAATATCACTCAGCCATAAAAAAGAATGAAACTGGGTCATTTGTAGGAACGTGGATGGACCTAGAGACTGTCATACAGAGTGAAGTAAGTCAGAAAGAGAAAAACAAATATTGTATATTAATGCATATATGTGGAATCTAAAAAATATGGTATGGATGATCTTATTTGCAAAGCAGTAATAGAGACACAGACGTAGAGAACAAATGTATGGATACCAAGGGGGAAGGAGGGGTGGAATGAACTGGGAGATGGGGATTGACATATATACACTACAGATACTATGTATAAAACAGATAACTAATGAGAACCTACTGTATAGCACAGGGAATTCTACTCGTTGCTCTGCAGTGACCTAAATGGGAAGGAAATCCAAAAAGGAGGGGCTATATGTATACATAGAGCTGATTCACTTTGCTGTACAGTAGAAACTAACACAACACTGTAAAGCAACTATACTCCAATAAAATTTTTTTTTAAATAAAGGAATGATTGAATTCAAAAAAAGAAAAAAGGAAAAAGAAAATCAGAGTTCCATTTTCCATTTGTACAATATATCCTGTATCTCACTGGTCTTCTCATTCCATTTATCTGGCTGTGTTAGTCTCTGAGGACTGCCGTAAGAAATTACCACAAGCTTGGTGGCTTAAAACAACAGAAATGTATTCCCTCACAGTGCTAGAGAAGACAGTTTGAAATCAAGGTGTCAGCAGGGCTGCGCTCTCTCTGAAGGTTCTAGGGGAGGACCCTTCCTTGCCTCTTCCAGCTCCAGGTGGTTCTTGGCAATCCTTGGCATCCTTGGGCTATAGACTCATGACTCCAATGTCTGCCTCCATAGTCACTTGTCGTTCTTCCCTGTGTGTCTCTAAATGGCCTTCTTACAAAGACACCAGTCATTGGGTTGGGGCCCTCTCTAACGCAGTATGAACTCATTTTTAATTATATCTGCAGTACTCCTATTTCTAAATCAGGTCACATTCTAAGGCTCCAGGTGGACGTGAATTTTAGGGGAGACACTATACAACATACTATACTGGTTAAGGACTCTCTTCTGCTGTCACCAGGACCAGAGGCCTGGCAAGTCTGGACCTAACACAGGGCCTTGGGCACCACAGGGGAGTCAACTCTGTGAAGTCTTGAGATGTTCAGAACTGAGTATGTTAGGAAGGGAAGTGATGCTTTGGGTGGAAACTTTGGGATGCTCAGAGGCGGGGAGGAGAGGAAACCACATCTGACCATGTGGAGTGATTGGCATGTCCACCCCAAGGAAGGCAGACACTGGGGCCAGGTTGATGATCTGGTCACCTCCTGACATAGACTTTCACAAAGAGAGCGAAAACCCTGGGGGTTAGGGAGGATGCTGAATTGTGGGAATGCTGTGTCCAGGGGTTTATGAAGTCTCGATTCTCCACAAAATCCATGGATCAACATACTGTTTGTCCTAAAACTCTATCTTCACATCAGAATATTCTCTGGAGTTTCAGGCATGTTTATCAAGTCCCAGAGAAGGACCACATTCAACTCAGTGTATCCAAGACAAATTATCTCATTCTTCAGACCAAATTCTCCTGGTCTCCCTCTTGCAGTGAAGGGCACCACAGATGCCTCCTTGGCCAAGCCCCATCCTGAGCATCATCCTGGACCACACTCTGCCCTCACCTTCCACTTCTAGTCCATTCACAAATCCTGTTAGTTCCACCCTCCAAAGACGAAGGGCTACCAAGGGCTAGTATGAACTCCACATGGAGGTATGAAATCCACTATCCTCTCATGCCACTTAGCATTGGGGCAGTGGAAGACGCATCAAATGCAGAAGCATCTGCAAAATAAGAATTTGGGGTAATAAGGTAAATGAGGATTAAATAGTTAATATATGCAAGACACTTAGAAGAGTCTGATACAAAGCAAGTGCTATAGGTGTGTAAGCTATCTTGTGGCAGTTTGCTGTGCTGTTGTACAGAGTACCAGAGTCGAGGAGCCTGCGTCCTCAGCCTCGATCTGCATTAAGGAGCTCTGGACAAGTTGCCCCACTCTCTAGGGAGAGATTCCTCACTGAAATAAAGCAAAAACAGTTGAGTTCAGCCCCTTGAGAAACTGAACTCGTGTTCTAGCATTGCTGCCATTTTTCAGAATGCTTTTGTGGAATTCTGTTTTAGTATTTCTCTTGGAATGCAAGATATTATTTTTTTTAATTGACTTTTTATTTTGGAAAAATGTTAGATTTACAGAAAAATTACAAAGATAGTACAGAGAGTTCCCCTTACCTGGATATTCCTTACCCAGTTTCCCCCATTGTTAACATCTTACTTTATTAGAGTATATTTGTCACAATTAAGAAACTGACATTGGTGCATTACTATTAACTAATCTCCAGACTTTATTTGGGTCTCATCAGTTTTCCCATTAATAGGACATTTTCTGTCCCAGGATCCAATCCAGGACACCACATTGCATTTAATTGTCATGACTCCCCCGTCTCCTCTGGCCTGTGGAAGTTTCTCAGTCTTTTGTTGTTTTTCATGACCTTGCGGGTCTCAAGGAATACTGGCCAGGTGTCCTGTAGAATGTCTCCTAATCTGGGTTTTTCTACTGGTTTCCTCATGATTAGACTAGAGTATGGGTCTTTGTAAGGAACACCATGGAGGAGAAGTACCCTTCTCAACGCATCGTATCAGGGCGTACCTGGGAGCCACATGGCAACATGATGATATGAACCTCAATCATTTGGTTAAGGTAGAGTTGTCAGGTTTCTCCGTTGTCAAGTTCCTGTTTTTCCCTTTCTCTAGTTTTTGAAGCCAGTGACTAAGTGAGAAGAGGGGAAAGCAAGCTCTACCTCCAGGAAGAGGGAGTATTACATACATTGTTTGAAATTCTTCTTTAAGAAAGATAGGTCTCTTTTTGCCCATTTGTTTGTTTATTCAGTCACTTATTAATATCAGTATGGACTCGTGGTTTATATAAGTTTATACTTTAGGTTATAATCCAATATACATAATTTATTTTGTTGCCCAAATTGTTCCAGTTTGGGGCATTGGGAACCCTTTCAGGTTGGTTTCTGCATCCCTTTGACATGCTTCCTCCCTTCTGTTTTCTTAACACTCCCTTACTTTCTGGCATTCTAAGATGCTCCAGGCTCATCTTGTATTAATACTTTCCCTGCCTCTGTCCTAGAAGCAGCCATTTTCCCAAGGAGCCCTGATTCATTATGTTCTTTTGAATTCCACCAACAGTGCCAAGTCCAATTCCTTTGCGAGTGGATTTAAAAAATATTTTAATAACCAAACATCATTTGGAATCTTATCTGGTGACATAGATTGGTAATCAAATGAGGTAAATAATCTCTTTCATCAAAAACTATGTGACAGAAAGTAAGTGGTGAACCAAAGCAATGGCATGGTTGAGAAGCAAATCACAGCCAGTCTTTTTTTAAAAAGTATTTAACATTTCTCAATGACTTCTGTGTTTATGCATTAAAAAAATCTGATCAACTCTCGGCTTTTGTGGGATGAATTAAGCATGAACAATGTCACTGATGCAAAAGAAACAAATGAACACTTCCTTCCCTTTTGCTTTTGAAAGGGGTGTTTTTCTTAAGTCTTAGGGATGTTGAAGTTTTCCACCATAAATGTTGAAACTTAGCTTCTGGATCATAATAGAAACAACCACGTTCCATGATTAGTTACTATTTTTCTCAAAAACGTGTGCTTGTTCATTTCTTCAAACCCCCCCTTGAAAAATCAGAGCAAATGCCAAGGCTTTTTAGCTTTAAGTTCATGAATTAAAATTCTTGGCAAGTTTTCACAGACATCTCTCTAGTGTTCAAAGTCCTCTTCCATCTGACTGTAACACTTCAGCCATCATGCTCACAATTAATTGTCCAGCGTGCCGATCTTTCAGCATTTCCACTGCTCTTTTGGGTGAGAAGGCAACACCCCGTGCTCCATCACTGAACCAGCTCCTTCCTTTCTTAAGCCTTCCATGACAATCAAGAACTCTCTTCTTTGCCATATGTTCTTGGCTTTTTCTCCCAATGCTTTCCTTTGAAAAAAAAAGTCAGATGTCTAGCTTACCCATTGTTTTATTTTATACAAAATTGGAGACTCTTTGCTCTTAAAACTGCCATCATTTTTACTCAGGCATGAAGCAACATGCACATCCTCTTCAACTCCCTGGCGCAGACCTGTCTGCTTGGTGTGGGAAATCCTGCAGCCGTCAGGCAAAGGCAGGTTACAGCAAGTCCCTTTTAAGATCAGTCTTTGACTTCCACAAGTCTCACGGGCCACGCCTTTGGATACACAGAAATCCACCGCAGTGGATGGACAGATATTCGTGGTGCAAAGAGTCAAAAATGTTTGTCTTGTCTACGATGATTAATTTTACCTGTCAACTTGTCTGGCCATGGAGTGCCCAGATTCAACATAATTTTGGGTGTGTCTGTGAGGCTGTTTCCAGAAGAGAGTCGCATTTGAATGGGGGGACTCAGTAAAGCAGATGGTCCTCCGCAAGGTGGGTGGCCATCATCCAATCCATTGAGGGCCTGAATAGAACAAAAGGCGGAGGAAAGAGAGATTCTCCCCTTTTATTCCTGCCTCACTGCTGGAGCTGGGACATCTCATCTCATCTCTGGCCTTTGAACTGGGGTTTATACTAGATACTCCCCTGGTTCTCATGTCTTTGGACTTGGACTAAATTATATCACCAGCTTTCCTGTGTCTCCAGCTTGCAGAGGGCAGACTGTGGGATTTCTCAGTCCCCAATTCCTCATGATAAATCTCTCTCTCTCTCTCTCTCTCCCTGTGTGTGTGCGTGTGTGTGTGTGTGTGTGTGTGTGTGTGTACACCTCTATAGGTATATATGTTCTATTGCTTCTCTTTCTCTGGAGAACCCTGACTAATACACTCCCCTTAGAAGGACCACATGTCATCTGGCTAGGAACCACCACCAGAAGTTCCCCACCAAGCTGTCTTCTGTAGAGCCTCATACACCACAGCGAGCCCCTCCAGTACTGCCCTACTTTGACCCTACACAATTCCAACTTGGATCTGTTCCCTCTCTTCCCCTCTCATCCCAACATATCCAAACTTTTTGAAGATGTTTTCACATTTGCTGCTTCCGTTTCTTCATGCTGTTCCATCCACCAGGCACCACTGCCTTCTGGCACCTTCTCCCACTGTGTCATTGAAATTGCTCTCCAGCATCATTAGGAACTTCCTCATTGCCAAATATAATGAGTATTTTTCATTTATTTCACTGGACTGTCTCTGTTATGGACTGAATTGTGTCCCCCAGGCAAATTCATGCATTGATGCCCTAATCCCAATGTGACTATATTTGGAGATAGGACCTTTAAGGTGGTAATTAAGGATAAACGGGGTCATAAGGGTGGATCCTAATAGGATAGAACTGGGGGAACTTATAAGAAGAGGAAGACACATCAGGGATGCACAAACACAAAGGAAAAAGCACGTAAGGACGCAGTGAGAAGACTGCCATCTATACAAGCCATGGAGAGAGGCCTCAGGAGAAACCAACCTTGCTGACACCTTGATCTTGGACTTCCAGCGGTATTTTGTTATGGCAGCCCTAGCTGACTCATACACTTTTTTTCCTGGAAACTCTCTACTCTCCCAGTCCCGTGATTCTCCTCTCATCTCTTTGACTCTTCCTTCTTTGTCTCCCTCTGGATTTCCTCTCGCCTCACCGCTTTCCAAATGCTGGTGTCCCCACCTCCCATCCCCAGCCACCTCACTCACTGTCATTGTTTCAGCTCCTCCCTCCAAGCCAAAGTTGTTAACATCTATGTCTCCCTGAACTTCAGACATGAGCATTCAGTCTCTGGTTGGAAATCTCAGCAATCTCATAGGCACCTCAAAGTCAACATGTGCAAAGCAAGACTTACCAGTGTCCCCTATGAATCTGCTCTCTTTCCTCCATTCTGTTTTCTTCTGCCCTGAGTCCCCTAGGCCAGAATCCTGGCTCTCGTGCTTGATTCCTCTCCTTCAGCTCCCACATTCAACCAACCTCAGGATCTTGCTTCTTCCACCCCTTCATTGAAGCCACTTCCCTTCAATAGCCTTTACACCCGTCTTTATCATCTTGGGTCAAGCCTATTGCAACAACCATCTAATTGGTCTCCTGAAATCCACCCTTCATCCACTTGGTCACTGATCTTCCTAATAGTAAACTCTGACCATGTCACTCCCCTACTTACAGACCTTCATTGGCTCCGTAATAGCCACAGGCTACAACCCCCACTGTTTAGCAAGAACACAGGGCTCTGTGCAACCTGGTCCCTGCTTATCTTCCAAGCACAACTCTCACCATTCCTTGTCTGCTTTAGCCATGCTCAGCTGCTCATATTTCCACACACGTATCTGCTGTCTTCTCTGCTGGGCCCCTCTCTCCCACTTTTCCTGCCCATTTTGTAAGACTATATCCAATGTTCTCTTATCAAGAAGACATCATTGTCCCCACTCCTACCATCCTGGAGTGGGTCATCATATGCCTGTATTAGGTTCCTATTGCTGCTATAACAAATCACCACAAATTTAATGGCTTAAATAATACAAATGTATTCTCTTAAACCTCTAGAGGTCAGAAGTCTGAAATGAGTCTTATGGGGCTAAAATCAAGGTGTTGTCAGGACTGGTTTCTTCTGGAGGTGCTGTTTTCCTGCCTTTTCAGCTTCTAGCAGCTGCCTGGATTCCTTGGCTTGTGGCCACTTCAAAGTTGCATCACTCTTATCTCTGCTTCCTTCATCATACCTCTTTTTTCTGACTCTGACCCTCCCTTCCATTTTGTAAGGACCTCTGTGATTAGATAGGACCCACCTAGATAATCCAGGGCACTGCCCCCCTCCCCCACATGGTAACATCTTTATATCCTTAAGTTAATCACATCTGCAAAGTTCTTTTTGCCATAAAAAGTAATACTTATAGGTTCTGGGGATTAGGATGTGGATATTTGGTGGGGGGCATTATTCAGTCAACCACAATGCCCCTCTCTGATTCTCCCATAACTATTGATGCATATCCTGATCGCTTCATTTATTACGTTAGTTTGTAGTTGTTTATTTCTGCATCCATCTTGCCCCCTTTACCCCCAACTGCTCTTCAGGCTTCGGAATCATATCTTTCTCATCTTGTATTCCCAGTAACAGCTGTGCCTGGAGCACAGTGGATGCTTAGCAAACATTTGTTGAATAATGAAATGAATAGAGATCTCATCCTGGTTTTAAGATCTGACCTTTGGCTGGACTTGATGTATGCTGAGATTGCCCAAGAATTTAGTAGTTCAGAGAGTAAAGAGCATGGCAAGTTGTTTGCCCCCCTTGTACCTAGCGCCCCTCCGCCCACCAAGCCAGGAGAAGCAACATGCACCACTTCCAAGGAGCTGGAGGTCAGGAGTGCACAGGCAGAGCAGCCCTGCAGAATTTGGATGGGGAAGGCTCCCTGAGGGTCCTTTCTCCACACACAGGGGAGGTTTGAGGTTTGGAGATACTAGTATTGCCAGTTTTTCATGCTGCCAATCCACACAGAGTTGAAGCTCGTGATCCCACTTGGACCCACCAACCACCCTCCCCATTGTAGTGTGTGGGCTGTGAATTCCCTTGATTCTGGGCCAAGCCACAAGTTGTGGGTTTGGGGCCACCATCCAATCCTCCCATGGTGGGAACCTGGCGCCCTGATCTGTGGCTGTGGCCATGCAGCCACTGACCTGGAAAATGCAAGGCTGTATAACGACTGTTTAGCAAGGTTACCACAGGGCCACATGTCCTGCCTTTAGCCTCCCAGTGTGGCTGGCATCTGGGTCCTGAAGGTCATCAGGTCCTGTGGTCCTTGATCTGGGCTGTGGCAAGGTAGAATTGGGGGAGGGGTCTTCCAGGTGGGTATTAGTGTTATGGGTCAGTTTTTTGGTGAGCAATTCACCAGACTGGAAAATAACAAGGTAAAAGGGCTGGAGGGACACAGAAGACAAATTTGTGTCTTTGAGGTACACAGGGGAAAACAGCCATTGCAGATTTGGGTCTGGGAAGGAGAGTTTAACAACAACTGATCCAAAGGCAGAGCCTACCCTTCGGTGGCCTGATATGGGCTTGTCAGGAAAGTACCTGGCTTGGAAGATGAAATGAAGACCAGTGTGTTAGTGTCCAAGGGCTCCCGTGACAAAGTACCACAGGCTGGGAGGCTTAAATAACAGAAAAATATTGTCTTACAATTCTGGAGGCTACAAGTCTGAGATCATGGTGTCAGCAGGTTTAGTATCTTTTGAGGGCTCTGAGGGAGAACCTGCTCCAGGCCTCTCTCCTAGCTTCTGGTGGTCTCGGGCTCTCCTTGACTTGTAGGTGACTGTCTTCTCTCTGCATCTTCACATCATCTTCCCTCTGTGCATGTCTGTCTCTGTATCCAAATTTCCCCTTTTTCTAAGGACACCAGTCATTTTGGATTAGGGCCCATCCTAATGACCTCATCTTAACTTATTTGTCTCTATAGAGACCCTATCTCCAAATAAGGTCACATTCTGAGGTACTGGGGATTAGGACTCCAACTTATCTTTTTTGGGGGGGATACAATTTAACCTATAACAGCCAGTCAGCTAGGAAATGAGAATTTTTGCTCAAAATGACGTTTCTTCTTGAGAAGAACTTTCTCTGCAGTTTGTGGGGTGGGTTACGATGGAAGAAAGGGTTAGAAAGGGACGGGGAGTCTGAAGAAAGACACCAGAGCCCCCAGGTTATGACTGAACTTCGTAGAAAAGCTTCCTCATCATCAATGACAAGGCCACTAGTCTGTTTGTGACAATAACATTCTTTCCTGTTCAGAATAGAGCATCCCATCTTTAGCCTGGGCGGGGACTGATGCCTTTGTTGTCTTTTCAGCAATTGCTCTCTGGTTTTCATCTTACCATTCATTATAGGGATGGTTATTATAATTCCTTCAATAAAAAATTTATTTGTGTTTATAAATATAGTTTTATAAATCTATAAATATTTGTCTATGAATAACTTTTTGTGAGTCTTTGGGGATCTAAAAATGAGACTTTGTTTTGGCCCTTGAATATCAAGAAACTCATGTTTCTACACTTGACTAGAAAATAGCAGAGGGTTTTTTAAAAGTGAGGGATTTTTTTCCCCTAATTGTAATAATACTGTTGCATTTTAGCAAATCTAGAAGGTTAGGAAAAAAGGAAAAACCGTTTACCCCAAATCCCATGCCTAAAAACATTTGTAATTCTTTCCCATGCATTTATAAATACAGTTTTACCCTTTATAGGGTTTGCTCATTTTACTATTATTTTCTAACTTTTTATTTATGTATGGAGAGTATGGAGAGTTCCCATGTACCCTCCCCCAGTGATTATTTTATTTTATTTTATTTTATTTTAACTTTTGGCTGCACCATGCAGCTTGCAGGATCTTAGTTCCCCAAAGGATTGACCCGGGGCCACAGCAGTGAAGGTGCCGAGTCCTCACCACTGGACCACCAGGGAATTCCCTTATTTTCTTAAATTGTGGTAAAATATACAAAACATAAATTTTAAGTGTCCCATTCAGTGTCAATAAGTACATTCACATTGTTGCGCAACCGTTACTACCATCCATCTCTAGAACTTTTTTCATCTTGCAAAACTAAAACACCTGACCCATTAAACAAGAATGCCCCATCATCCTTCCCCCAAGCCCCTGACCACCTCCATTCTACTTTCCGTCTCTGAATTTGACTATGCTAGGCACCTCATATAAGTGGAAGCATACAGTATTTGTCCTTTCAAGACTGGCTTATTTCACTTAGCATGTCTCAGAATTTCCTTCCTTTCTGAGGCTGAATAATAGTCCATTGTATGACTATACAATGTATACTATGTATAGTACATTTTCTTTATCTATTCATTCGTTGCTGGATACTTGAGTTGCTTTCACCTCTTGGCTATTGTGAACGATGCTGCCATTAACATGGGTGTACAAATATCTCTTTAAGATCTGGCTGTCACTTTTTTGGGGTCCATACCCAGAATTGGAATTGCTGGATCACATGGTAATTCTATGGTTAGTTCTTTGAGGAGCTGCCATAGTGTTTGCCACAGTGGCTGCACCATTTTACATTCCCACCAGTGAAGCACAAGTGTTCTAATTTCTCCACATCCTTGACAACACTTGCTATATTCTCTCTTTTTGATAATAACCATCCTAATGGCTGTGCCTAGTGATAATATCTTCTATAACCATAGTGCGATTGTCAAGATATATAATTTTTTAAACTTTATTTTTCTTTTTGATTGCATATGCAATCTTTGTGGCCACCAGCTTTATTTACTTAACAAAATACAGATACATAACAAAAGCATTTGGCCCTGTCACTAAAACCTCTCCATAAATACCATTTTATTTGGCAGCCTCCTACTCCACTGCAGGGCTATGGCTTCCCTGCCATGAGTGGACTTGTAAAGAGAAGGGAGGGTAGTGCTTACTCTTCCCAGGCTGCGAGGCCAGCAGGTCACTGGGTCTCCTGTGTCCTGGGTGACTCCCTGAACCTGATGACCTGGAGTGGGGACACCGAGTGGGAGAAAGAGACTTGGTGAGTGATGCTCTTTTTCAGCTTATTGGTGCACTAAGCCACCAGGCTTAGAAATATCACGATAACAGGTCCATAGGGAACACTGATTTCTAACATGTGTTCTTGAGGCTCAGAAGGGAAAACAAAAGTTTGGGGTTTGCTTCGGTCCGGATGAGCGTCAAGCTAGCAATGGCTGATTGCAGAGGCAGAGCTGCTCCAGTAGTGACTGTTTGGCCTGGACATCGAGTCCAGGGCCCTTGGACCTCAGGACCTCAGCAGCTGCCCTGGCTGTCCCCACTGGATAAAACACCCCTCAACTGTCCAGGGCCCTTACAACTGTTCCCTTGAGTCCATAATTACAGAGCCCTCCTGGCTTAGTTTCCTGTAGCTGCCATAACAAAGTACCACAAACAGAGTGCCTTAGAACAGCAAAAACTTATTCTCCTACAGTTCTGGAGGCCAGAAGCCTGAAATCAAGGTGTCTCAAACAAAAGCTCGCTGGTCTTGGGAAAATTACTTAATTTCCCTGTACCTCAATTTGCTCATCTGTAAAATGGGAGGATATTAGCACCGGGGGACGCTCTTGATGTCCAGGTGTCCAGGAATCCCTTTTACCCATTCTGCGCGTGCATCCCCTAGCTTCCGCGTGCTTTGCTCCTATATGCTTGCACCTGTGTCCTTCAGATGCCTTCCACTGGCTCTGCTTCACCTGCAAGGGAATGGAGTGGAAGTGCCAGGGAGTTGACATCCCTGGGGATGGCCGGTAGCCCAGCGCTGGCTTGTGCTCCTTGGAGACGAGGCAAAGAGCAATGACCCGCCCCGTGGTGGGAGCGGGGCTTGCAGTATATACACTTGCGGCTTTCCAGGAAGGGTAATGAGGGCATGGGGACCTCTAGGTAGGGTAAGGGCCTTGTCTTGGTTTTCCCTGGACTTGCCCAGTTGTCATACAAAGTCTATTGTATTAGTCTACTCAGGCTGCCATAACAAAGCACCACAGAGTGGGTGGCTTGAACAACAGACATGTATTTTCTCACAGTTCTGGAGGCTGGAAAGTCCAAGATCAAGGTGCTGTCAGGGTTGGTTTCTGGTGAGACCTCTCTTGATGGTTTGCAGATGGTTGATTTCTAGCTGTGTCCTCACATGGCCTTTTCTCTGTTCAAGTGCAGAGAGAGAATCACTGGAGTCTCTTCTTCTTATAATGGCACCAGGCCTATAGGATTGGGGCCCCACCCTTATGACCTCATTTAACCTTAATTACCTCCTATAGGGCCTATCTCCAAATACAGCCACATGGGAGTTAGGGCTTCAACATAAGAATTTGGGGGTGGGGGTGGGGAACACAAGTCAGTCTATAGCATCCTCCACAAAGGCTGGTCACCACTACGTTAGCAGGACACACAAGCCTAAAAGACAGCCTACTGCCTCTGGCCTCCACTTGATGCTTCTGTGCTTACATGGAGGATGTGGGACCCTTGCCTTGGCTGTCACAGATGCACCTGGCACTGCTGCCAAGGGGATGGGGTTTTCCAGGGCCCCCTATGTATTTCCCCCAGCCTGACCTTTCTTTTTGGCAGCTGACTGCAGCCTCAGAGAGTCTGAGCCAGGAGTGTGAGTGGCAGGGACATCCCAGGCATTGCCCCTTTTCAGCATGATGGGTGGGGAGGTTCCCAGAGGGGTTCATGTTGGCAAAGGGCAGGGAAACTGTGGATGAAAGGCAGCCTCTCAGATAACCTCATCCGCTGCCTGGAATAGGCATGCGGGTCTGGCGCCCAGCCTGTCGCGATCTGTGTGATGCCAAACAGCTCCTGGGTGGACGCAGACAGGAATTTCAAGGCAAGGCCTGTGTCAGTGGTCCTCCCTGACAGCCAGAAACCCCAGCTTGATAGTTTCAAAGGCTTGGGGCAAAACATACCACCGTAGTGAGTTAGACCAGTTTATAAAAGAAGCTCCAAATAGGAGGTTTTGCCAGCATTTCTGTTTCATGTCATCCTGCTATTTGATTTAACTGTTTTGGTCAACGTTCCTGATGGTCACGATGGTGGTGGCCAGGGAAATGTTATCAAATCTTCTTGCATTAATTCTGGAAAATGGTTCTTAATGATCCCAATGCAAGCGTTTCCATCTCTTCATCTCATTTGGAATGATTGCAGAACTTTCCAAGGGATCTGCCGGATTCCCTGCAGAAGGTGGCCCTCACTCATCCTGTATCCCTGACATTTTGCAGAGCTGTAACTTTTGGAGGTAGGCTATGGACAGACCAATTCACAGGAGAAAGAAACGCCTTATGGCGTTTCTGCAGTGCTGGAAGTTTCAAGTTCACTTCTGAACTTTCCTCTTTCCTGATGGAATAGGTGGAAACTGAGAAGGGAAGGAGATAGGAAATGGCATTTGGTGTATGGAATAAAAATCTGTCCTTCTACAGGAGAAGGGGGGAGGGGACACGCAGACATTCCATCTTGTAAATGTCTGTTCACAGGTGGTTTCAGTTTCATTTCAGAGGGGAACCCAGCCAGAAAGCTCTTTGCTGAACTTCCAAATCTCAATTTTCTCTGGGCAGGGAAGAAAGAAGATCTGCTAATGAAGAAGGAACCCAGGTTTCGACAGCTTGTAAGTTCTGTAGTTCTATTGCTCAGAATCCAGTGCACATGTGAACAGTCAGGACTGGGTCAGGGCATAGATGGGAGAGTCTTTTAGGAGGAAGAAAGAGAAGGGTCTGGGTAACACAGAGGTGGGATAAAAAAAAGCCTTAAAAGCCTTGCTTTCCTTTCTCCTCCTGAGGTGTAAAAGTAAGACCTTCACCCGTTGGACCTTACAATCATTGGGGTTCTCAACCTGGTGTTTGGGGAACTCAGATTGTCTGAAGAGGGGAGCTGCTAGTTGGTTGAACAGAGAACTCAGTGAGAGGAAAAGTTAAGGAATGTTTCCCAGGACCTAAAACACAAAGTCTCCACTCTGACCTCAGACTCTCAAATTTCCTTCTTAGAGGCCCCGTGCTGCTTTTTAAATCCCTGAGAAGACAGCGTGATATCATGAACGCCACGGTAAAAATGAGTTTATCAGGTTCCTGTCTTCCAGGGGGCAGGGTTTGCAGCAGGAGAGCTGGGGACCAGCCTGGGAGAGGAGGTAGGGAGGTTGAAAGGTACTCAGGGGGTTCTCTGATATTCTAGGCTTTCACCCAATCCCAGCAGAGGTCCCTGAAATTCTAAATTAAAGCACGAACTCAGAGGGCCCAGGCACCCCTGGGGACCTTCTCTACAAAGAGTGTGAATTCGCCTGCATTTCCGCCTCCGCATGGGGTAGAGTGGGAACTCCGGCACCCTCTCCCTCCCAGGCCTCCTCTTCTCCTGGGGGGATCCTGGAGCTTAGCTGGGAAAATGACAATCTCAGAAACCACCTTCGCCAGCCAAAGTGTTCCTGGAACTAAACGTGAGGGCTTCGCACGTATTGTACAGGCCAGGTTTGCAATTTCTGGAAGGGCCAGTGTGGTAGCTTGACAATCAACTACACAGTGAAATCAGGGGAAAGAGACGGCAAGGGCAGTTTTCCTGGAAGTGAAACAAACAAACAAACAAAACAAGCCACCGTACAAGGTGGTGGGGAGACCGGACCAGACCTGGCATCCTCAGGCCCCCAGAGGATTCTGTCCACTGCCTGGCTTTGGGCCTTGGGTCTGGCTCAGCACGAGCCAGCCACACCACCTACTGATCTACTGCAACCAGCCCCCAAGTCACTGTCCTACCTGGCTGGAGGTCCCACAAGCTTGGGACAGTTGCCCCAGTTTGTTCTTCTGGACCCTCTTTGTCTCACAGGCCACGTGAGGAGAGTTTCTTACAAGCTGTGCTTTGTCAGTTGAGAGATCTTTTCTCTGAGAAATGAAGGAAAGGATCTGAGTTTCCACCATGCACTTCAGTGGCTATCCCACCCCATGGACCAGAAGCCTGGCTACCACTACTCACCTCACCTTGATGCTACAGAACATGACCTTGAGGTGAGGAGACCCCAGTCACACTGGCCTCTTTATCAAAGAATAACCTTGGAAATGGCATTTTTTCATTCTTTTTTACAGCTGAGTAATAGTCCATACCTATAGAGATTGTCATACTTAGTGAAGTAAGTCAGACAGAGAAAGACAAATATCATATGATATCGCTTATACGTGGAATCTAAAAAAATGGTACAAATGAACTTATCCACAAAACAAAGATAGAATCACAGATGTAGAAAACAAACTTATGGTTACCAGGGAGAAAAGGTAGCGGGAGAGATAAATTGGGAGATTGGGATTGACATATACACACTACTGTATATAAAATAGATAACTAATAAGGACTTACTGTTTAGCACAGGGAACACTGCTCAATACTCTGTAATGGCCTATATAGGAAAAGAATCTAAAGAAGAGTGGATATATGTATATGTACAACTGATCTACTTTGTTGTACACCTGAAACTAACACAACATTGTCAATCAACTATACTCCAATAAAAATTAAAAAAAAAAAGGAATAACCTTGCCCTTCTCACTGTGCAATGCTGCTGGCCTGTTGAGGAGCCGTAGACTAATTGTGAAGTATGAACAGGGTCTCCCTACTGACAGCGAACTGTTCATGCAGGTTTGTTTGTTAATCAGCGAAGATAATCTGGAGTCTAGTGTCTTAAGATTCCACCCTTTAAGAATATGACTCAGCCATAAAATGGATGAAATATTGCAGCACCATGGATGGACCTAGAGATTATCATACTAAGTGAAGTAAGCCAGACAGAGAAAGACAAATATCATATGATATCAGTTGTATGTGGAATCTAAAAAATAGTACAAATGAACTTATTTACAAAACAGAAACAGGCTCACAGACATAGAAACAAACTTATGGTTATCAAAGGGGAAGGTAGGGGAGAGGGATAAATTAAGAGTATGGGATTGACAGATACACACTACTGTATATAAAATAGATAAACAACAAGAATTTACTGTTTAGCACGGGGAACTATATTCAACATCTTGTAATAAAGTATAGTGGAAAAGAATTGGGAAAAAAGAATATCTGTATCTATATATCTGAATTACTTTGCTGTATACTTGAAACTAACACAGTATAGTAAATCAACTCTACTTCAAAAAAAAAAAAAGATTCCACTCTTTAAAAAAATTTTTGTTTTCAAACATTTATTTCATCTTGACTGAAAAGAATCAAGAGGAAGCCTTCCTAGTTGGTTGTCTACAGTATAGTAAATCAACTCTACTTCAAAAAAAAAAAAGATTCCACTCTTTAAAAAAATTTTTGTTTTCAAACATTTATTTCATCTTGACTGAAAAGAATCAAGAGGAAGCCTTCCTAGTTGGTTGTCTACAGAGCAGAGTTTCTCAGAGTCTGCTCTGTTGAGTCCTGACCAGATCATTCTTTGATATGTGGGACCATCCTGTGATTGTAGGGTGTTTAGCAGCACCCCTGACCTCTCCTCACTAGATGCCAGTAGCAGCCCTCTCCTTGGCCAGTCATGACAACCAAAAATGTCTCCAGACATTGCCAAGCATCTCCTGGTGCCGCGAGTGGGGGTGGAGGAGCAAGATCATCCCCAACTGAGGACCACGGCTGTAGAATGATTTTATTCAAAGAGCAGACATGGGTTGCACATGTCTGTGATAACTCATTAAGCATCTTACCTGAATCAGCAACTGGAAGGGTAAAGCTATGACTAAGACATCATCCCTGTTCTCTGGAAGCTTGCCACGTGGAACTGGAGACGTCTCACAAATGACTGGAGGTAAGAGAGAAGATGAGCACCTAAGATAGAAGAGGGCCCCTCACCTGCCTCACTTTTGATCAGGGAGGAAATAACCTTCCCCAAAAGTCCCCGGCAGATCCCTCCTTACATCTCATTGGCCAGTATTAGGTCACATGCTCACTCCTAGGCCAATCACTGGCCAAGGGGAACATGATTGAAAGACAGGCTGGGCCAATCGTGACTCATCCTCTAGGGTGGGCGTTCTTACATGCCTACCCCCCACCCCTCACCCCAGAACACTTTTTGTTTTTTAATTGAGGAAGTAAATGGACAGAATGCTGATGATTCAGCCAGCCGTGTCTGCCACACCGTGTCCCAGGATTGAGTCCTCCTGACCTTCTTTTATTCTTTTATTACCACCTACAAAATATACTCTGCTCTTTCCGGTCACAGACACTGTTTTTTATTTTATTTTTTTTGGCTTTGCTTTTTATGAGAAGGCTAAGTTTGGGCTGCCTTTAGATAATGTCACGGTAGAGTTAAGTGCCTTGTGTCAAGAACAGACATTGAAAAAGAGTTGAGCTGGTTCTGCCTCAGAATGTGAGCAGTTCATCGTGGTTGCTAAGAGTTGATTCATCCTCTGGCCGAAAGGGTTTGGCAAAGCACAGCAGCCACCATATACATTATTAAAGAACTCACAACCAGGCCACATAAAGAAACCACTGGCTATGCTTGTAATGCATGGATGCTTGCATTGAAGAACTGTCAAATATTGCCCGGTGTCTGGTTGGTTGTGTGCCAGTCTTTCCTGCCCACACTTGGTGTATGTCTGGGCATGTACCATGACAGCTGCCACTTGCTGCACACTTACTATCTGTCCCTTTATGTACATCATTTCATTTAACCCTCACAGCACTCCTGGGAGGCGGCTATCATGATCACTGATTTACTCATGAGAGAAATAGTAGCTTCCTGAGGTCACCCAGCCAGGACCGGTGCTCACGCAGTCTGCCTAATGCTTGTCTGCATGTCAGACCATCTCTCCAGAGGCCGAGCAGGCTTGTGAAGAGAAACGATGGGCCCTCTGTTCCAGTAAGGGGTAGAGAAAAGAAAGGAGCCACGGAAGGAAGATTCTGGGGGCTGTTAGGCCCACCTTGGAGGGTGTGACACATAAGAATTGCTGTGCCCTTTTGGGCCACCGAGACTGCCTTTCGTCAAACATCACCCTGTATTGCCTTTTCAACCTCCCACACCCAACAGTGTAGGAGTGTTCACTTTTCTCCACACCCTCTCCAGCATTTATTGTTTGTAGACTTTTTGATGATGGACATTCTGACCGGTGTGAGGTGATACCTCATTGAAGTTTTGGTTTGCATTGCTCTAATAATTAGCGATTTTGAGCATCTTTTCATGTGCTTTTTGGCCATCTGTATGTCTTCTTTGGAGAAATGTCTACAGTAAGTCCTTCATACAAATGAGTTCCGTTCTGAGAGCGTGTTTGTAAGTGCAATTTGTTCATAAGTCCAACAAAGTTAGCCTAGGTACCCAACTAACACAATCGGCTATATAATACTGTACTGTAATAGGTTTATAATATTTTTCACAGAAACAATACATAAAAAACAAACACAAAAAATAAAGATTTTTGTTTGTTTGTTTTCGGTATGCGGGCCTCTCACTGCTGTGGCCTCTCCCGTTGCGGAGCACAGGCTCCGGACGCGCAGGCTCAGCGGCCATGGCTCACGGGCCCAGCCGCTCCGCGGCATGTGGGATCTTCCCGGACCGGGGCACGAACCCATGTCCCCTGCATCGGCAGGCGGACGCTCAACCACTGAGCCACCAGGGAAGCCCAATAAAACATTTTAAATCTTACAGTACATACCTTGAAAAGTACAGTAGTACAGTACAACAGCTGGCATGCAGGGGCTGACATCGAGTGCACAGGCAAGAAGAGTTACTGACTGGGGGAGGCAGAGGAGGTGGGAGATGGTAGAGCTGAAGGTTCATCAGCAATAGGAGATGGAGGGCAGGCTGCAATTTCACTCACACATGACGTTGATGACACGGGTTCTTGTTCCTTGCTGGAACCAGATGCACATTTGCATCTTTGAAAGTTCGAAAATTGAAGGCTCGTATGTAGGGCACTTGCTGTATTTAGATCTTCTGCCCATTTTTTAATTGGGTTGTTTGTTTTTTTGATATTGAGCCACCTGAGCTGTTTGTATATTTTGGAGATTAATCCCTTGTTGGTCGCTTCATTTGCAGAGAGAGTGATCCTTTTAAATGCATGAGGCTCCAGCTGTCCCTGGAGTTCCCATCCCAGCAGGAGTAAATCGCTAGGAACATCCCATCCCAACTCACACGTGTTCCCTCTGCACTTTATGTTTCTTTACAGCATTTACATTGTCATTTCTTTTATTTATATTTGTCCCCCTCCACCCCAACCCCACAACTGGAATACGCACCCCATGAGAGCAAAGCTCCTCTCTATTTTGTTCACTGCCGGATTCTCAGCACCTGCAGCACAGCCTCTCTCGTAGGAGGCACTCAATCGATGAGAGTTTATTTACTGAACGAAAGAAGGAATGAATGAGTAGGGAATGATAATAATTTGTCCTCCGGGATCTCCCAAATATTAGAAAGACACCTCTGAGAGGCAGGGCAGAGCACAAGCACAGGAAAGGTGTGAAGAAGTCTGGGGTCCCCAGGATCAGGGCTTTGCAGGAAATGATCGGATCATCTGGGTGGTAGTAACCAAGAGACAAGCAGAGGACCAAGGCTGCAGCAGGAGGGCTGCCCTAGAAAACACCCCTTCACACCGGCTTCCTCGGGCCAATAGCAAACCATGCCAAGCACTTCCACCATCAGAGGAGCACTGGCACTCAGCAGCCCCGCCAGCCATACGCATGCACACACACACATGCACACGCGCGCACGCACATACACACACACATGCACACACACGCACGCGCACACACACAAGGGCCTCCCTCAGGGGGTCTCGTCTGATCTGTACTCTGTGAATTTGTCAACTGTCTACTGCATCCTGCCGGGTGGAGGGGCGAAGTTGACCCAGAGAACTTTGTCCAAGGCTGGTCAGTACCTCTTTAGATGCAGGGGAGGAAGGGGTGTGTGTGAGGGTGTGTGAGTGAGTAAACGAGTGTGTCTGAGAGTGTGAGCGTGTGCATGAGGGAACATGAGAGAGTGCATGTGAGTAAGAGTGCCTGAGTGTGTGAGCTTGAGTGTGCACACGTGTGTAAAAGTGGCTGAGTGTCCGGGAGTGTGAGTGAGCATGAGCGTGTGCACGTACCTGTAAGTAAGAACGTGTGTGTGTATGTGACTGTGGGGTATGCACATGTATGCACGTGTGCATGTACTTGAGTGATATGTACATGGGTGTGTGAGAGTGTTTATATGTGTGAGTGCTCTCTCTCTCTCACACACACACACACACACACACACACACACACACCTCTCCGTTCACGTGGAGAAGTCCGGCAGATGAAGGAAGGGCTATCAGCTCACCTCCCTCTGATTGGCTAGTCATGGACTTTGTTCTACCCAGGATTCCCCGGGGGATGGAGGCATTGTTCCACAGGGCAGCCTGAAGGGACCTTCTGCCAATGTTCAAAGGACACTATTAAGGACAGGCTTTCCAGATCTTAAAATGAACGCCTGGGCATGTCTGGCCTTGTCTGGGAGCACTTCAAGCCCCTCACAGAATGACTGGTAAATGCCAACTCCATCCTGAGAGGGCGCCAGACCCATTTCATGCAGCAGGAGACAGAAGGGGTGAGACACAGGGACCTCCACCGTGGGAGGGGGGCAAAGACAAAGCCACCCTGGGTGGAAGCCAGTCACGTGGATGGGGGCCACTATAAGGTCAGATGATCTCTGGTATCTTCCATGGTACCTAGGACACAGGTGTGACCCATGTCACTCTTTGGACACCCACACATGTGGTTCAATCAGAGCATGGCTGGGACCAGGGTGGTTTTGTCCTCACCCATCCCTGTGCTGCAGACACTTGGGTTGAACTTCACATACTTTCCCCTGAATGATGATTCATGTTCACACATGAACTTGCTTCCTAACCCACCCCCATTAGTCCAGCTGGAGGTTTCAGTGCCCCGCCCCATCCCTGAGTTCAGACACTCAGCATTATGACCCTCACCCTTCACCCCAACTCTTTGCACTGCACACAGGTACCACAACTGGGCCTTTCTCTGTCTGATCATCGCTCCTTCTCTGTATGCTTTTCCCTTGAGAAGCATATGCTCATGCACACCTTTAGTTTTGGGTTTCAACTTTCCACTGAAACCCAAAATACCACATAATTCAAGGTGTTTATTTGCCAGGCTGAAAGAGAGACAGGATGGCTGTGGGTCACCTTGCTCATGTTTCCAGGATGCTGTAAAACATGGTCTAGGAACTTGTCCATGTAAAATGTAAGATTTATAGATTCTGAGGCACCCTCCTATTTTCTTGATTTAGAATTTCTTGACATGGTTCAGGGTGTGTGTGTGTGTGTGTGTGTGTGTGTGTGTGTGTGTGTGTGTCTGCAAGGGGAATTCCCCACTTTAATTCTGTGGGAACACAGTGATCGTAAAGCAGCACGCACATGGTAGTAACACAACACCCAAGCATATCCTATTCAAACTGCAGAAAATCAAAGACAGAGAGAAAAATCTTGAAAGAAGCTGGGGGAGGGAGGGGAAACACTTACCTATAGAGGAACAAGGATAAGAATTACATTAGATTTCTGTTCAGAAACCATGCAAGCAAAAAGATAGTGGAATGGGGCTTCCCTGGTGGCGCAGTGGTTGAGAGTCTGCCTGCCAATGCAGGGGACACGGGTTCGAGCCCTGGTCTGGGAAGATCACATGCCGTGGAGCAACAAAGCCCGTGAGCCACAGCTACTGAACCTGCACATCTGGAGCCTGTGCTCCGCGACAAGAGAGGTTGCGACAGTGAGAGGCCCGCGCACCGCAATGAAGAGTGGCCCCCGCTCGCCGCAACTAGAGAAAGCCTGCGCACAGAAACGAAGACCCAACACAGCCAAAAATAAATAAATAAATAAATAAATAAATTTTTTTAAAAAAAGAATCAGATTTATATTAAAAAAAAAGATAGTGGAATGAAATATTTATAGTGTTGAAAGAAAACACCCACCAACCTAGAATTTTGTACTCTGCAAAATTATCCTTCGAAAGTGAAGAGGAAACAAAGAGTCTCTCAGACAAACAAAAAAATCAAGAGAATTTGATTTTTGAATCAAACAGACCTGCCTTGCAAGAATTAAAAGAATTTCTTCAGAGGGAAGGAAAATGATATAGGTTAGAAACCCAGATCCACATGAAAATGGAAGAGAATTAGAGATGAAATAAATGAAGGTAAAATAAAATATATTTTTAAAAATTCTTGATTGATCTAACAGATCACAGTTTGTTCAAAATTATAATAACAATGATGTATTGTGTGATTATAGCTTATGGATAAGTGATATGAATGACAGTAGTGTTATAAGAGATGGAAAAGAAGAATTGGAAATACTCTGTTACTAAGGTGTTTGTACTACACATAAAGTGGTATGATGTTATTTGAAAGTGGACCTGGATTAGTTGTAAATGCATATTGCAACTCAAGGGCAACTGCTAAATATCTTTTTAGAAGAAGTATAATTGATATGCTAAAAGAGGGGATAAAATGGCATCATGTAAAATGCTCAGCTAAAATCAGAGAAGGCAAAAAAGAGTGGAAGACCAAAAAAGTAGTAAAAGACCATGAACAGAAAACAGTAACAAATATATTAGTCCAAATATAGCAATGATCATTTTAAAATCAAAGGTCTAATTACATGAATTGAATGACAAACACCATCAGTGTGAATCAAAAAACAACACCCAACTCTATGTTGTCTACAACAAACCTACTTTAAAGACATAATTAGATGAAAAGTAAAGGGATGAAGGAAGGTATACCATGCTAACACTAATTGAAAGAAAATGAGAGTAGCTATATAAATATCGGACAAAGCAGACCTCAGAACAAGGAAGTCATCAGTGGTGTCCAGCAGTTCCAGAGGAGAAAGGGAGGGATGAATAGGTGGGGGACAGTGGATTTTTAGGGCTGTGACACTATTATGTATGATACATGACATTACCCATTTGTCAAAACTTATAGAACTGTACAGGACAAAGAGTGAGCCCTCAGGTAAGTGATAGACTTTAGTCAATAATAATGCATCAGTTTGGTTCACTAGTCACAAATGCACAACACTAATACAAGATAGTAATAGTAGGAGACATTTTGCAGGGAGACAAAGGCATATATGTAAAATCTCTGTACTTTCTGCTCAATTTTTCTTTGACCATAAATCTGCTCTTTAAAAATAGTCTAATTAAAAATTTAAAAAAGAAACAATGCTCACTGTGGGCACTTGGCCCCCTCCTCCCCTCACTACAAGACCTGGTCAGACCCTCGGCTCTCTCCATCCATACAGCCCCTGCAGCCTGAGCCCTGACACCCCTCAGGACCCCCAGACTGGCCTCTGCTGACAATTCTCTTGTTTCCTTCTCAGGTAGACAGACTGGGGATAAGAGGATCATGGCGGAGTCCCAGGGGATGGACAAGGGGGCTCTGAGCCTGGTCTACCAAAGGGATACTAGGAGAGTGAGAGGTGGTTTAATGAAATAAAAGGGGGCAATTCAGCCAGAAGAAGGACCCGCTCCCTCCCCAGAGGCCCACTTCTGAAGAGGTCTCAGTGGATTAGAGACCCTCCGAGGGCCACCTTGGGCGGCATGGGCTGAAGATGGAGGAAGAACATGAAGGAAGAACTCCGGTCACTGTGTCACTCCTGGAGCTGAGTCACCCCCTCCTAGGAATCCTTGGATTGAACAAAACTGGTTCCACAGAAAATCCTTGAAATTATAAGACCTTGCCAGTTCCAAATGATTTCTCCTGAGTTGTTACGATTGGAATCTTTGTCTCTTAGTTAATAACTTTGGGGATACCTTTCAGTCTGGTGTCCCTGCCTGCCTGTCCACAGTGACCACACACAAAGAAGAGAGGGAGCAACAGAGAAGGGAGATCCCCAGGGCCTCTGAGGGCAAGACCAGGCTTCCCTGCAGCAGAAGGAAACTTTATATCAGGAGAATGGGTCTCACTTGGGGACAGAGCCCCACCAATCTGCCCCAGTGTGCTCTTGTATATGAAAAAGGACATAGCCTAGCCCTGCTTTGACCCCCTAGGTTGGCTGTAGGGCCAGGTGGGGCCTAGAGTGGCTGAGCTCCAGGCTGCGACCAGCCCTTTCCACCTCCCCAAGGGCCTGTAAAGGGAGATCACTTTCTGTTTCAGAGCATTTAGGAGAACTGTTGCCTAGAAACTGGCTGCCCCCCCACCCAGCCCAACTGATCTACCCTGGTTACAGAGCAATTGTTTACCTTGGAGACGGAACACTCCACAGGGTTCTGAGCCATTAGCTGTGGCCAATAGGACACTGGCTCTCAGAGGCAGAGCTGTGGAGCCCTCACAGCCATGGAGAGCCTGCTGCCTGCCTCTGGATCCACTTTCCAGTTGATCCTGGAGCATCTTGGTTCTCTTGTGGTGGTTTCTGAAAGTTTGACAAACGTCCCAGGTCTCCCTGCCTTTCCCTGGGAGATCCTGGTATGTGCTGTGATGCTAGTTGTGATAGTAAAGAGACAGCACACTTTTAGAAGTGTGAAGTTGCTAGGCAAAAGGAGTTCTGCCCCTGATGAAGCCTGTAGTGAGAATGAGAATGTTGGACCAAGGCACAAGCTGATGAAGTCCTCAGGTCCCCTGGGGTGGAGGCCAGTCCTCCCATTTTACAAACCCTGTGCTTATTGGCAATGAATACAATGCTGAGCAAGTCCTCATTTCGGGGAAATGATGACTCTCTGGAAAAGGCACGGGAGAGCCAGCCTCCTCAACTTTCCCAAGTCACTGATGGAAAACCCATCTTAAAAGCATCAATGAAGGGTGGAGAACAACCTCAGAAGAAAATGGATGATCTGAATAAGACCACTCGTTTTCCAGAAGGTTCAGAACTGCTCGCCCAAGAAATTGCCAGGTGGAAGCAGAGAGTCCAGAAAATGAAGGAGAAAGAAAGGCTGGAGCAGTCAAAGCCACAAACAGAGCACATCCTGAATGGTAAAATCAGCCAACTGACATCAATGTCTGAGCACATGCTGAATACCATCCCCTTACCTGACCTCCTTGGAGATCATGTGGATGATGGGAACTCGAAAGTCCCACAAAAGAAGGAAGCAGAAAACAGCCCTCAATCCATCCATTGGTCAGAAGCTGATCTGAAGGGTGTCATTGGCGATGCTGACTTTGATGTGTCCCTTTGGAGTCCTAAAGAAATAGCCCGACCACTGTGGGAAGAAAAGCAAATGAATGAAGAGCTTCCAGGACAAATACCAAGTCTTGAAGTGGAAGAAGCATCTCTGCGGTACAAGAATTCACAGCTGGAAAGAGAGATTCAGCAGCTGAAGCTGCAGCTTCAAATTCTGCCTGAAATGTTTGAAGATCACTTAACACAACTTCAGAAAAAATTTCTTGAGGAGGAACTTCACTGCTTAGAAATGGAGAAGAAACTTCCCAGCGTGTGTAAAAACGTGAAATCCACAACTGAGGATCATGACCTCTGTAAGAAGATGGTGGAAGACATGGGCAAAGAATTGAAGAGAACCAATTCCTACCATCGAAAGGAGATCTGCATCCATGAGAAAAGAGCTCAAGCACATGGGATGGCAGCTGTGTCAACTGAGAGAAAGCTCAAGGAGCTAAGGAAAGAAAATGAGCGCAACAGGAAGATGCTGGCCAAGGTCGAGCCAAGTCCCAGCCGTTCCCAAGGGGCCCTGGGGGTGCTGCTGCCCCACTCACAGCCCACAGGGGCCCCAAAGTGTCAGGGGATGCCCTGGGTCATCAGGCTTCCCAGGAAGCAGGAGAGTCACGCTTTAAGGGCTCAGGGATCTGAGGTCACCTGCAGGCTTGACTCAGTTTCCCCTGCAGGTGAGTTCTGAATACTCACAACCACAACACAACATCTGCATGTGTTTTCTCTTTAAAGTTGTTTTGATGTATTTCTTTTTAGTTTAGCTACTGTTGTTTAACCGATGCTACAATTATTCAAGTAGATGTAACATTATTGTTTTAGGATAGTATTTTTAAACAAAGATTTATTTAATATGTCTTATGAATTTTTTTTCTTAATATATTCTTAATATAATCCTTATGAATACATTATTTTCACACCATCTGACCCTCTAGAATTAGATAATATAAGCACTGTTGTAGTAATTTGATTTAAATAAAAGGTCTATTATTACTCAGACCACCACTGAAGTTTAACATGGATACAGACACTTAAAACAATAAAGACCGTTTTTGTCTGCCATGAGCTGTTATTAGAAGTCTGTAGAAGCAACATTTACCTGAATAAATGTTGATTACTTTTTAAAAAACAATTGGAAAAAACCCTAGACAACAACACTCCATTCAAACTTAACAATATTTTTATGAGATTAGTCCTAAATTCATAGGTTAATTTAGGGGAGTTAAAATTTTGCAACCATTTTTTTCTTATTTTGTAATTTTTAAACCTTTCCCGTTTTGTTCCAGATATTGTTTGTTCTTTAGATGGTCCTAACTTTTATACAGTTATAATAAAACTTTTCCCTTGATGGCAAACACACACATACACACACACAACCACAGTGCAGATACAGGGCACTTTTCGTTTGTATGTCAGTAACAGAGAATGGTCTAAAAATAGAGTCGCAAAATTAAAAAAAAAATGTTTAAAGAAAAAAGAAAGATAATTCATGCCCACACTATTTTGTATATACATAGAAAAGGAGAGTTGCCTGTTTTATCAGAGAGGATCCCAGCAAGAAATACTTCATCCCAAATGGGGCAGATAGAGAGAGTGTGATGACGGCTCAGCTGTGGAGGCAGGAGGAAAGGACCAGGATGGAGGAGTCCCAGGTGCTAACAAGAGGGGATGCTGTTCCCACCCCTGGGCCTGGGGGGAGGGGGAGGAAGTGGTGTCTTCTGGGCCCCATGAGGACCTGTCAAGGGCACAGGGAAAACCGTTCTCACCCTCTTCCCTCCTGTTCTCCCATTTACTGCTGGTGCAGCAGCCGTCCTGAGGGCCTGGGTAGCGCAGGCAGGGACTCAGTCTCCCAGCACAGAGCAGGCCAGAAAAGGGCCCAGATGAATCTGGAGAATGACCTGCAGGCCTGAGTCTATTCAATCGAAAGTCTGTGTGTATTTTGTCGCATTTATTCCCACTCATTTATTGAATAAACATCTATTGAGCTTCCACGATGCCTTCAGCACAGTTCTAGGTGCTCAGGATGCAGCGACGAAAAAACCACGCAATAAGACCCGTAGACCCACAGAGCTAACTAACATTCCAGCGAGAGGCAAGTTCAGATAATAGAAAGGAAGCAGAAGGGGTGATGTGGAAAAGGAGGAGGAGGAGAAGATGACAAGATCACGGGCTTGAAGCTGTAGCTGGGCTGGGTCCCTCCACCTTCTGCAGGTACCTTTGGGCTGTGGCCTCTGCAGCACCTGACCCACCAAAGAGCCTTCCGGGGCAGCAGCTTCAGAGCCCAGCATGCAGCCTGTCGGCTCTGGGGCTGAGGCCGCTTTCCTTCTTCCCCGCTGGGGGCTGGAGCCCCAGCCTGGTGCAGAGAGGCTGTGCTCCTGTCAGCTGGCAGCAGTAGCCAGAGTGGAAGCATGACACCAGCTTCACCTTTGGGAGTCCCTTGTCATTCTTGCCGTATGTGATCCCTCCCATCTTGAGGGTTTTATTTGGTGACTGGACCCGGCCTCCTCATTGCCCAACTCAGCATAGCATGGCGGTTAAGAGACTGACTCTTGGTACCATCACACGACAGCTGTGTGTCCTTGGACAAGTCTCTTAACCTCTCTGTGCCTCAGCTTCTCATCTGTAAAATAAGAATGCTAACAAATAGTACCTATGGTTGGCGTGAGGTCACATGAGCACACCAGTAAAGTGCGTAGAACGATGCTTGGCACGCAGCAGAACCTATGTACCTATTCGCCAGCGACAGCAGCAACGGCAATTTTCCCCTGGACCAAGTGGAGCTCCGGGGTGGTGGGCTGAGCCAGGCCTGGAAATCAAACAGGCCATCCATGGTGAGGCAGGTGAGTGGGGGTCCAGCAGCTGATGGGGATGCAAGAGGTGCAGCCAGCCTGGTGTGGGCTGGCTGAGCAGAGAGTGATGGTAGTGGGTAGGCTGGGTGCTCAGGGTGCTTGGAGGGCAGGTCTACAAGAGAGGAAGGTGGCTGCAGTGAAGCAGCTGTGGGCCCCAGCCCACCATGATCCTCTGAGCCTTGGGACCCCGGCTCTTCCAGTAATCTTCCCTCAGGCCCTCAAGGGTAGGGCAGGGCTGAGCCTGTAGGTTAAATCCATCTATGGGGGAGAGCTGGGCTGGGCATCACGCGGGTCACCTGTAGAGGGGGGTACCTCCAGCGCATTGTGAATGAAGTTTATTCTCTAATGACCATCATGGGGGGCGGGGGGGCCAGGAAGGGTAAGCCTGAGACACAGGTGGGCAGACACTTGGCACGACTGCGAAGCTGGTGGGTTCTCTTTTCTGAGCTCTTGAATAGCTCTTTTCCCTTGTCCCCGTGCGCCTGGGTCTTCCCCGCTGCCCTCTGGCTGGCTTCTAACGATCATCCATCTAAGCCTGACCTTTCCCCCCTGGGCCTATTTAAAAATCTCACTTTCTTCTCTTTCTTCCACTCAAATGGCCCCATTCCTCAATACTCATCAGCTGGGCACAAGACTGAACCTTAACCAATGGATCCGTACTATACGGCTAGTGTCTGACGACCCGCCCCCCCGCCCCGCCCCAAGGACATTTGCATTTTTCAAAATGTTGCCGGGCAGCCGAAGGGCTGGGATTTGAGGAGGAGCCAGGCAGTGTTTCTTTCTGACCCCAATACCTCCTGCTCATTTTCTCTCCCCATCTTTCCTTTCTCTCCCGCCCTCCCACCCCTCCTCTCTCCCCATTGGAGGGGTTTCTGCTCCCTAAAGGTGTGCAGCAAGAGGGAAACGAGGAAGAAAGTGGTGGATTCAGAGCGCTTCTTTTTAAAAAATCATACTGCCCTTTCATTTCTACCTCTTCCAGCAGTAACGTTTTATTCCAAGCCTTTGAGATTTGTTTCGTTTTGCTTTGAATGTCTGAGCTTTTCTGGTCTTTTCTAAAGTTTTTAGAAAGAAAATGTTAATCGCTCTCTAAGGGACATACATAAAGTGTACCTTACACACATAAACATCAGAAATGTACAATCCAATGAATCATCACAAATGGACACACGAATGTAACCCCACCCCAGGTCAAAAAAGGGGTCCTTAGCAGGATCTTCAGGTTTCCTCCTGACGCCCACGTCCTTCCCTCTACTCTGAATTCTACCCCCATAGGTTAGTGTTTAAACATTTTATATTTGTCTTCTTTTAAGGTGGGCTTCTTTCCCTCCGCATTTTGTTTTTGCTTGTAGCTGTGCTGCCTTCATTTCATTGTTACTTAGTGCCATTGTATGAAGATATAATCTCTTTATCCACTCTCTTGTTAATGGACTTCTGGGTGGTTTCATTTTTGAGTGATTACTAATAATGAGGCTATGAACATTCTTGTTCATGTCTTTGGGTAAACATAGTGTATATAGATACAACTTTAGTAAATGCTGCCAACGTTTTCCAGAAACTGTGCAGTTTTACCTTCTACTTAGCAGTGTATTAAGAGTTGCACTTGCTCTGTATCTTTGTCACCAAATGGTTTGCTTCTTAGCTTTTCTGATGGGTGTGTATGGTTTTTCTTTTGGCTTTAATCTGCGTTTCTCTGATGACTAATGAGACTGAGCACCTTTTCATTTATTTTCACTTATTTAATTTTTTGATCTAATTGAAAATCTTCTGGCTGTGACCTCAGCAGGATCTGATCCATGGCAGACCCGTGGCAGGGAATTTCAGATCTAAACTCATTTCCAAAATGTCTTGGGTATCTGCGTTAATTTACCAGGGTTGCCATAACAAATTACCACAAACGTGTTTTTTTATTGATTTTATTTTCCCTGCTCATTAGGATGGGCTCTTCTATGAGGTTTTTCCTTTCCACTTTCTTAATAGCGTCTTTTGATGAACAGAAGTTCTCCGTTTTGGTGAAATACAGTAAATCAATATTTTCCACTATGGTTATTGTTTTACGTGTCTTGAAGAAATCTTTGGTGACTCCAAAGTCATGAAGACATTCCCCTGTTGTATTTCTAGAATTGTTATTGTTTTGCTGTTCACATTTAAACCTATAACTGATCTGAAATTGATTTCTATGTATGGCGTGAGGAGGCTGATAAGAGAAATATTTTTCCCTACAGACAGCCAATTGACCCAGAATCGTTTACTGAAAAGCCCCCACTTCCCCTCCGTTCTGCAATACAAATCTTTTGTTATAAATCAAAAACCAAAGTGTTCCTTTGTATGTAGTTCTGTTCCCGGGTGCTTTATTCTGTTCCATTGGTCTATTTTTCTGTCTTTTGGCCAATAACACACTATTTTAATGACTAGCTTGGTAATGAGTCTTGCTTTCCAGGAAGGGTAAGCGTTCTAGCTTTCTTGTCGGATTGTTTTGGCTGTCCCTGAACTTTTGGACTTTCACACACATTTTAGAATCAGCTTATCAATTTTCACAAATATCTACCTAGATTTTGACTGTGGTTGCATTCATCTACCTTGTGACTGCATTAATCCGTTTGGAGAGAACTGATACCTTTACATTCCTGAAATTTCCAATCCATTAACTTAATATATACCTTCATTTATCAAACCTTTACTTTTTCTTAACAATGTTTTACTTTTTGTGTGTAGAGGTCCTGCATATCTTTTGTTATAAATTTATTCCTAGGTACTTAACATGGTTGATCCTATTATAAATGGCAGAGTTTAAATCTTTTATTTTCTAATTATTTGTTGATTATTGATTTTTTTTCATACTGACCTTGTAGTCAATAAAATCTAAATTAACTTCCCAAAATATTCTTATCAGTTAGTATCAGGATTTGTTTCCTAGGGCTGCCGTAACAGACGACCACAAACTTCGTGGCTTGAAACAAGGCAAATTTATTCTCTCACAGTTCTGGAGGCCAGAAGTCCAAATACAAGGTGTCAGTAGGGCTCTGCTCCCTCTGAAACGCCTAGGGGAGAATCCTTCCTTGCCTCTTCCAGCTTCTGACAGCCCCAGGTGTTCTTTGGTTTGTGGCAACATAATTGCAATCTCTGCCTCCATTTTCATACATCTTCTCTCTACGTGTCTGAAAGCTCCCTCTCCAGGAATTCCCTGGTGGTCCAGCTGTTAGGACTCTGTGCTTTCGCTGCCACAGGCCTGGGTTCAATCCCTGGTCGGGGAACTAAGATTTAGGGCCCGTCCTGAATCCAGGATGATCTTATCTCAAGATCCCTAACTTGAAAACATCTGCAAAGATCCTATATCCAAATAAGTCACATTCACAGATACTGGGGGTTAGGACTTGGACATATCTTTGCGGGGGATACAATTCAATCCACTGCAGCATCCAAGCAAATACATATGTTTAATCCTTTCTCCACCCGAGTGAGCTTCCACACTTGGCTTTTTTTTCACCTTGCAGTGTGTCTTGAAGATTGTTTCCTATCAGTCCTTCAAGAGTAGCCTCGTTCTCTCGAAGGCTGAGTAGTTCTCCACTGTGGGGAAATACCACCACTTATGGGACCCGCCCACGATTGCAGGGTGTTTGGGAGAAAGCAGAGCCTTAGAACGCACTCAATCCCATTCTAGCAGGTGACCCTCCCTGGTCGGGTGGTTTCCGTCCCTGGCCTCAGGCGCCTCCTCCATAGGATGGACGTTGGAGAGATAGTCTCAGCCTGCCCTCCAGCTGCCAGGCATCGAGGTCTGATACTCCCCAGTGCTTCCCCCTGTGCAATCTCCAGCCGGGGTCTGGGGGTCCCTGCTTCCTTCCCCGGGCACAGATTGATGGTGGTTTGCACACGTGGGAGGGAAGTGCAGGAAGAGGCATAGGGTTCTGACTTAGGCGGAGGGAACTTCCTGAATGAGGTCCGTCCGTCGTGTCCAAACCAGGGGCTTGGAGTGTTGGATGGAGTAATAGTGCCAGCTAGATGACCTTTGCCTGCGGCACTTCTCCCACTCAGAAACACAAGCAGGACTGTCCCCACGCTCTGTAGGGTCTGGGCCACTTGTCAATTTCTTGCCTTTGCTTTACAATCTTCTTGGCCACTTCCATGCCTTATTAAGGTTTGGGTTTCTGAAATACAAACCAGATGCTTGATGTCTCAGGGCCATGAATGCTTTTCTAAAGCTCCTTTTGAGCTGCTTGTCTCAGAGAGTACACGGCTGCTGCAAGCAGTGTGGCTGCCCGTGGCTCCGAGGTGCTCAAGAGCCTGCTGCAAAAATCATGTGTCATAATATTATTCTTTAGCATGGGTTAATTATAGTAATTTTTCTCAGCTTGCAGCAGTTAGAAAATCCTCTGTGACAGGCAAGGATCCGGGTTCCTGGGATCTGGGTGCATCTTGTGTTTATGTTTCCATTTCCCTCAGCTCATTCAGCCTCGGTGAGCCTTTAGGTCGCCTTGGTCTGAGTTTGTGCAGAGACCTGTCACACGCTGTAAGGCAGTGTGCCCTCACCCACTGGCACAGCTAGTGAATTCCAGGGGTTTAATAGCACAGCAACACGTGTCTAAAATGTCTTCCCCCATTTATCCTTTTCACCAGAAATGGTTCCTGTTTATTTGTAAGAGCAAAGTCTTCAGATATCTAAACCGACAGTGGAGGCTCGGGGGTCGACATGGCAGAGGGTTTGGGATTAGGACAGATGGGTCTTCTGGCTCTGGCTCTACCATGAAAATGCTTGATCTTGGGCTCTCCCATTATGGACGCCGAATGTCCGAGCATCAGTTTACCAATTTATGCGTTCAACCATGTGCTGAGGCTACAGAGAGGAATCAGGCACGACCCATGCTCTCAAGGGGCTTACAATCTAAGATGGGAGACAAACATGAAAGTCAGGGCTTGAAGGCATTTTAGGGGGTTTGACGGAAGTATGTAGGGTTGACCATGAGGACGCAGTGGAGGAAGAACTCAGATCTCCCCACGATGTCAAGATGCATAAGACTGGGTGGCACCAAATGTTGAACCGTAAGTCGGCATTTACCTCACTGGGCGGGAGGACAGGGCATTTGTGGAGGCAGCGGAGCGGGGGAAAGCCTGGTGTACCTGGGGAACTACAAGTGGCCCGGCGTGGCTAGAGCATAGGCAGCAAACAAGGCAGGGCCTAGTCGGGGAGGACCTCGTGTGCTCTGCACGGAGCTCAGGCTTTACTCCCAGGGCCAGGGTTCTCAACAGAGGCCATTTCCCAGTATCTGAAGACATTTTTGATTGTCATCACCAGGGAGGTAAGGATGCTACTAGCAACTGCTGGGTAGAGGCTAGGGATATGCTGATCATCCTGAATGCACAAGACAGCACCTCCCTCCCCCGCCCACCAAAGAATTATCCAGTCCCAAGCATCGATAATGCCGAAGTTGAGAAATCCTACTCTTAGGTTAATGGGGAGCTGTCGGAGAGCTTAGAGCTGGAGAGTGGCGCGCCCAGCTTCCTGCTTAAGTAGATCGCTGTAGGAACACCGTGGGAAGCAGATCTGAGGAAGGAATCCTGGAGAAAGAAAGATTGTTTCGGGAAAGAGATGTGATGTCTTAAGCTAGGAGTTGACAAACTATGGCCCATGGTCCAAATCTGGCTTGCCATCTGTTTTTGTGTGGCCCAGGAGCTAAGAATGGATTTTACATTTTTAAATGGTTGAGAAAAATCAAAAGATGAATAATACGTTGTCACATGTAAAAATTATATAAAATGCAAACTTCAGTGTCCAAGAGTAGCTCTGTTGGGACACAGCACATTTATTTATTTCCTGATTATCTAGGACTGCCTTTGAGCTACAAGGAGAGAGTTGAGTAGTTGTGACAGAGACCACACAGCCCACAAAGCCTAAAATGTTTACTATTTGGCCCCTTATAGGAAAAGTTTATCAACTCCTGACTTAAACCAAGGCAATAAGGTGGAGACGGCAGAAAGATACAGGTCCAGTAACGATGTAAAAGGAATAGAATTAATGGGCTTGGCCACTGATTGAATATGGGGTCAGGAAAAGAGATGATTTTCTAGCTTGGGAGCTTTGGTAAGAGGGAAAAAGGATCCAGGTTTCAGGGGAAGATAATAAATTGGGTTTTGGATATATTGAGTTTGATCTGAGTGACATAAGAATAATTGTGAGACATCGAGGTTGAACACACACGACTGGGGCTTAAGAAAGATTTAGAGGCTGGACATGAAGATTCACAAATCTTCACCCTTCGGAGGATGGAGGAAGTCAGGACAGCAGGTGAAATGGCCTAAGACAACGGGTTTCCCCCTTTAATGGGTCACAGCCCTCTTGCAGAATCTACTAAAAGCTTTAGCCTCCCTGCCAGAAAAAGAACACACTCAAAAATCTTCATAGCATTTCTGGTTCCAGAATCACAATGAAGTCCCGGACTCAAGATTAAGAACCTCGTCTGGTCTGGAACAAACTTAAGGGCAAAAAGAGGGTCAAGCACAGCCTTTAGGGGGCACATCAACATTCACGGTGTGGGCAAAGAAAAAGGAGCCTGCGAAGGAGGCCGGTCTGAGAGATGGGAAGAGAACCAAGATGCTCTAAGAACTAAGCCAAGGAAGAGAATATCCCAAGAAGAGCAGATTGAAGGATCAAAGTGTTCTGTGCTGTGGAGAAGTTCAGCCACATGGTTGAAGAAAATCTTTCAGGGATTTGGTGGCAGTGGTCATGGGTGAGCTTTGTCTGGACCTCTCGGGAAAGTGGAGACTGGGTGAGGGCTGGAGGTGGGGAAGGGCAGACAGTAGGTACAGGCTCTTCTGTCAGAGGTTGGGTATGAGGAAAGAAGAAAGCCACAGCAATAGTTTGACTTGAGTTTTACAGTATTTTGGCAATGAGCCAGAAGACAAGAAGAGTTTGAAAATTACAGAAGAGAGCAGAGGAAGCTGAGGAGCAAGATTCTGGTCCCTGGGGGAGATGGTGCAGACGAGTCGGGTGGGGAGGTCCAGAGATCTCGTAGCTGACCCTCCAGGTCTCCATGCTCCCCTCCACCCACCAGACAACACCTCCCTGCTCACCAGAGCTAGAGTGACTTCAGCTGAATGTCTGTAGCCTCCCTTAGTCCTTCCTGAAAATCTGTGAGAAACATTGATCTGGATGGCAAAGTTTTTGGAACTCGTATCCAACATACTTAGCCTAACTTGAATCTCAACAAAAAAAGTCTGGAGCCTAAGCAATATGTGAGCTCAAATGTACTGATGCCATTCGCTGCTTTTAAGGGAATGATAAGTAGATGTTGATATTTTAAGGACAGTTATCTTGTTGAGTGCATAAATAAAAGTAGTCAGTTTAAGATGTTTGAACTGATCAAATACACCCTATGTCAATTCAGAGGTGCAAATTAGTAGTAAAATATATAACGAAGCTTCCTTTCACAGTATTGCTGAGTTTAAGAATTTCTATATACGGAAATATAAATCATATTAGTAATCAACCAGTGTACATTTCCAGAGAACTTGCTAAAATATTCCTGTAAATGCTGAGTGTGGGAGGTTGCTTCTTTGGTGGCCTCCAGTGAAGACAGGCCCCTCCCAGTGTTCCCTTCTCCTGAATCTGGGTTGGCCTGGACCTTCTTTAAAGAATAAAGTGTGTCAGGAGTGATGCTGAGCCAGTTCTGTGTCTATACTTTTTAAAGGTCCAATAGCTTCAGCTTTTGTGCTCTGGGGAAGCCAGCTGCCAAGGAAGAAGTCCAATCACCCAGAGACGAATATGCCAGGAGGAAGCCCAAGCTAACTGTGTAAAGAAGCTGCGTGGAGAATAGTTGACAGGCCCCCACCCCCAATAGTGATAGCCGAGACCCCAGACACATGAACCAAGCAGAACCATGTCAGACAGCCCCAGCCGCTCAAGCTACCAAGTTGGTACCATGTGGAGCAGAGATAAGCTCTCCCCACCAAACTATCCAATTTGCAACATCTTGACCACATAATAAAATGGTGGCTCTTTTAAGCCACTAAATTTTGGGTATATTATTTTGCAGCAAAAGCCAATAGAAACATGGACCTTTCTGGTACAGTTAAGATACACAGAATGGGAAGAATACATGCACATTAAACGTTTGCAAAGGATCAGATCAGTTGGTTGGCCTTGGGTGGCGAGGAGAGGGATAAAGTTAGATCCTTCACTTCAACCTAGACGAAAATTAATTCCAAATAGTATTTGTACAACACTGCTGTAAGATGTTATAGGACATGTCAGTAAGATTCTATTGTTACTGAACCAAACTTGGGTCTGCTTACCTGCATGAAGTAAAGCCAGTCTACTGACACTGGGTTGTGCTGAAGGAAAGTGCAGCATTTATTGCTGGGTGCCAAGCAAGGAGTCCAGGTAGCTAGTGCTTAGAAGGCCTGAACTCCCTGATGGCTTTCAGGGAAAGGTTTTTAAAGACGGGGTGAGGGAAGGAGGTTGTGGGGTGTGTGATCAGCTCTTGGACATTCTTCTGATTGGTTGGTGGTGAGGTAATCAGCAGTCAACATTATCAACCTTCTGGTTCCAACTGGTCTGGGGTCTACATGCTTGTGAGTGGCATGCCATTAACTTCTTCCCTCTGGTGGGGGCTTCAGTATCTGCAAAGCAGCTCAAGGGACATGGCTCAGAATATTATCTATAGTCCTTGAGGAGGAGCTAAAGGTCCTTGACTTTGTTTAATGGCTAAAGTATTATTATTTTGTCTTGCTTGACTGTTTTCCTTTCCTTCTGCATTTTCTCACTTCTCTGATTAAATTTACTCTTTGGAACTCGGGAGCGGCCTAGGAGGCTAAAGTTTTTCTACAGACAAGAGGCAGGTAGAGGACATGGTGGGTAGGTTGGGGCGAGGGTCGGGTCTGTTCCACGAAAGCCCTATAAGGTCCTGCTTGGTTACAGTATGTTTATGAGCTTTTGGTCTACTTTGTCACGTTGTGTGGGTGGGAAGGGAGCAGAGGCAAAAATAATCTATGTTCCTTGTATAAAAGTCCTAAAGGCCAGAGAAACAGAAAAGGTGAAAGTAAAAATTATTCACAATCCCATCACACAGAGATATCCACTGCTGGCATTTTTGTTTATATTTTTCTAGAGGATTTTCTACGCATGCTAATAATCATATTGTATAATTGTTTTAATCTATTTTGTTTTACTCTACTCTTTATCATGAACGTATGTTCATGTCTATCAATAATGTTAGTATTAGGGCCACATAATATTACATCGATGGATGTCCAACAAGTTTCTGGTTGCTGGACATTGAGGCTGGTTGCAATTTTTCAGTTCCATGGTGAATGCTTCAGTGAGCACTGATATA
Source organism: Physeter macrocephalus (assembly GCF_002837175.3). NCBI lineage: Eukaryota > Metazoa > Chordata > Mammalia > Artiodactyla > Physeteridae > Physeter > Physeter macrocephalus. The sequence continues at coordinate 3,265,907 of NC_041221.1, forward strand.
GCTAGGTCTTTGTGCACATATATAACATTTCTTAGAATAAGTTCTGAAAAGTGGAATTGCTAAGTAAATAAGTTTGCATTAATGAAGCCTTTTGATATGTAATTTCAAATTATTGCAAAGAAAGAGATGAAAATGGTCCACCCTTCCCAGCAGTACCAGAGAATGTTTCCTTGCATATATGTTCTCCCAAACCATAGCTAATATCACCATTGTTAGTTTTCAAAAAAGGCACTACTGTTTGAAAATTGCTACTAGTATTTGACTGAAGTGCACATACGTTCCAACTGAAAATAAGCCAAACACCAAGGTGGAGGTGCGGGTGTGGGAAAGAGCCAGCTAGTGAATATTTTAGGCTTTGTGGTTCGAGAATCAAACTCGAGGACGTTACGGAGGTACTTACAGAATCATCGAAAAATATAAAAATGGTTCTTAGCTTTGGCCTTTGGGCCAGAGTTTGCTGACTGCTGCTCTAAACTGTCGCCCCCTCACCCTGAGCCTGAGGCACTTACTCTGACCCTTTTTTCAGAAGTTGGGGAGGTGAGTCCACATTGGGTAACTGTCAGGGTGGAATTTTCCACAAAAGTCCCCTGTGGAAGAATTTACTAGAATCCTAGGTTGCCATCATTTTCTGTGGTCTATTAAAATACACCAACCATGGCTCCAGTATCTGTAGCCATGGCTACAGTCATGTAAGTGTGCACTCAACCAGCTAGCAGAGCTCGTGCCATGAACCCACTGCTATGAGATGGGGTTCGTTCTCATTGTGTAATTTATAATATGAATGTGGGTTTATTTTTCTGGTCATAGAAGTATTATATACTTGTTTTTAAAAGTACAAAAAATTATTAATATACTCACCTATCAGAGATAACCTCTATTAATATTTTGGTTAATTTCCTTGTAGTTGTGTGTGTTTGCATCTGTGTGTGTGTGAGAGAGAGAGAAACGGAGAGACAGAGAGATAAAAGGAGAGGTAGAGAGTTAGAGACAGAGACAGAGAGAGGAATGGGGGAGAGAGAGACAGAAAGAAAGAGAAAGAGAGATTGAGAGGGGAAGAGAGACAGAGATAGAGAGACAGAGACAAAGAGAGAAATGAGGGAGAAGAGAGAGACACTCCAAAACTGGGATTATATTTGTGTATAGTTTTCTAGTGGTATAGTCTTAGTCATTTAGCATTGAGCTATGGGTGTCATTGGTTAGTTGATACAGAATCACATGGATGTATCTTTTTCAAATGAATTCCCAGCTGATGGACATTTGGGCTTTTCCCAATTTTCCAATGTTATAAATAATGCTGCATGAAATGTCTTTAAATATAAGTCTTCATCCATGTCTTTATGTCTTTTATTATTTCCTTAGAATAGATTCCAAAAGTAGGAATTGCCTTTCAAAGAGTGCGAATGTATTTAATATCTTTTATACTTATTGCCACTTGCTTTTTCAGAAAAGTTGCACTAATTTATAACAATGTACTCATGTGATTAGAATCACATACTTAGAATGACAGAATTTTCCACATTTTTGCTAATTTTGATAAGTAAAATACAATTTTTTGTTGGCTTAAATATTTATTTTTTTCCAGCTGTTTTTACCATCTTCCTATGTACGTTATCCATTTGTATTTGTTTTACAAAATATATTTGCATTTCTTAGCCATTTTGCTAATTTTTCCATTTTTTAATTGTTTTGTAAGAATTCTTTAAATATTAACAACATTAACTCTATTGTACAGGTTGCAAATATTTTGTGACTTGCCCTTTAATTTTTTTAGGGCGTCTTTTTGCTGTGGAGAAGCTTTGCATCTCTACGTATTCATATCTAACAAGCTTTCTTTGTGACTCCTTCCCTTGCTTTTATGTTTGGGAAATTCATCTGTGGGATCATCCTCTAACCCGCTGCACCTTTGAAGATTTTTTTGTGATGGCTCCTTGTTTTATATTTAATTCTTTAAGCCATCTGGAATTAATTTTAGTCTAGGTTAAAGTGAAGGATCTAACTTCATCCTCCTTCTCCCTCCCCAAAGCTAACCATCTGATCTGGCTTTATGGACTAATCCTTTCCAAGCATTTAATGCATGACTTTCTCCCCCCTGTAGTCTTGGGGGTGGGGGAGAGGGAAGGGGAAGGGAGAAGGGAGAGAAAGAGATGGAGATTCTCTGAGCTACCCTCCAAAGCTGCCAATAAGACCTGGGGTGGAGGTGGGGAGCTTTTGTCCCCAGCAGCCTGGGATCCTCTGCAATGCACTGAAAGTTCCTGTGCAGAGAGCAGCAATCCTCAGCAAGGAGTAACAGAGGCCACCTCCAACCCTGGCCCCAAATCGGAGGGCTCTGACACAACTTTGGTGCTGAAGTTATCAGCCCGAGTCTGGGGGGTGGTATCGCCACCTCAGGCACTCACGTGGGCGCGGCGTGCTTTGTTGAAGCATCGCACTGACTGTCCAGGTGAAGATCTCCCTCCAGGCTCCTCTCCCACGTGTGTATACATGTGTCCCATTACTCAGGGATTTTCAGAGATTCCTCTGTCTGGTCATCTGTCTCCTGGAGACCACACCCTTAGCCACACCTTTAGCTAGTCCCGAGCTCCGCTTGCTGATTTCTGCTCTGCCATGTTATTTGTCTACATATTTACCAGGTGGACAATGCGGGGTGTCAACCAGGACATTGGTCACCTTCCCTGCCCTCTAGAAACTCACAGTCTGAATAGCATGTGACCAAGGAATGTTTCACTACTACCTGATCCAGAGGATGACTGGTTGGGGGCTTCCTGCTTGGGACTGTGACCCTAAATCACCACTAAACCTACTAACATTTACTCATCCAGTGTTTCCAAAGTGCCTCCAATGGACCTGGACACGAGGCATTGGAGGAAAGCAGTGCAGATGCATTTTAAGTAAACATATTCATATAGGTACAAACATCATTATAATTACAAATACATTTGTTTATATTTTGACTACATATAAACATGATACAGTTGACCCTTGAACAACATGAGGGTCAGGGTCACAGCCGAAATTCCACATATAACTTTTGACTCCCCTCGAACTTAACTACTAATGGCCTTCTGCTGAATGGAAGCCTTACCAATAACATAGTCAATCATGTACAAACATAATTTGTACATTATATACATTATATAATGTATTCTTACAATAAAGTAAGCTAGAGAAAAGAAAATGTTGTTCAGAAAATCATAAGAGAATAGATATCTAATGAGGACCTACTGTATAGCACAGGGAACTCTACTCAATACTCTGTAATGACCTATATGGGAAAAGAATCTAAAAAAGAGTGGATATATTTGTATATGTATAACTGATTCACTTTGCTGTACACCTGAAACTAACATAACATTGTAAATCAACTATACTCTAATAAAAAATTTTTTTTAAGTGAAAAAAAAGAGAAAATCGTAAGGAAGAGAAAATACATTTACAATCATGTACTGTATTTATCCATATCGTAAATTTACATCATCTGCTTATAAGATGAATTGTCTGTCAGTACCCACAGCAGTATTATCTTATATGATACAAAACAATGTAGATGTCATACGCATTACTAACACTAGACATCGAAAATGAAAAGATAATGTGAAAAAGAAATTCATATTTATTTACAAGTATAATGATTCATGCATTGATAACGAAGAAGCAGCAATATGATTGTTTTATGCTCGCCTAATGTAATCATGACAATTGCTTCACGGTAGCCAAGCCAAGCCACTTATGAATGAATCATTATAAAATTTTCATGGCACACAGTGTTACGGTCATCTTCTTAATATAATATTGGAAACATTGTTACATTTTTTAAAAACCACTTACCTGTGATGATAGGCTGATATCCAGTTTCTCCAGTTACCAGGGAGAGAGGCATATGGTACAGTAATGTAATTCTTTGAAAGCAAAGTTGTGAAACAGTAAGAAAACTAACACATTACTAATTTTATATCCAATATCACTCACTTTATGCCTATGTAAGGATAGATTCATATCTATATTTTATGCATATATTTTCTTATATATGCATATATACAAATATATATACATATATTTCATTCATGACATTCTTAACTTTTTCTTCCTTTTTTCGCTATTTCTTTCTAGGCTATGCAATTCATCTGAGAGTTTTTTCAATTGACAAAAATCTCAAAAAATTTTTCCAATATATTAATTGAAAAAAATCCACATAAAAGTGGACCCACACAGTTCAAACCCATGTTGTTCAAGGGTCAGCTGCAGCTCATGAAGTCTTTCCCAGCTAGCTTCCCACTGCCATGGCTGGAATAACCAGACACTGGATTAGGATCACCCCAGCATCACCCCAGGAAACGGCAGCCCTGGGAGTGAACCCCGAGGCAGCCTGTTCGGGTCCTGCCTCAGTTTCCCCTCTCAGGTTCATGGCCCTTGATCATGATGGGTCAGTGCATCACCACCCATCATTTTTCCCCCTTTTGCCCCATCCCCAGACGTATCCATCTCCATGAGCCTCGTCTTGGCCTTTTCTCATCCTAACTCTAAGGACCCATCTGGGTTACTTCTCTTTCCTTTCAATCCCTTGCTTCCTGCTTGCATCCGCCAGCACATCTGCCTGTCCCCGTGCCCAGATGGCTCCTACTCTTTATACAGCTACATTTGCAAAACGATGACCTTTCTATAGGATGCTTTTGGCCCTCAGCCCAGAAGGGTGCAAGCATAGTACGTGTAAAATTGGGTGTGGTGGCTTTTATCCTAAAGCTCGATCAACGTGTGCAGATGACATGCCAGGCGAGAGAGGTCACATGTGCAAAGATTTGCACATTAGTATCATAATAAGCCTTGAAGGATTTTGCTTTTCTTTCTCCCTTATTTTCCTCCCTCCCTCAATATAAATATTACTGACATTCCTAATGGATGATTTTTTTTTTTTAACGAAAGAAAGACCTTCGTCTTCGGCAGACAGTCTTTCTGCAAGAATATCTGAGGAAAGTTTGGGTGCTTCTACTGCGTGGTTTGACGTCTGCCTTTCCAAGGTCACGTGGAAAGTGGTTTGTGGTCGGTTCATATGTCTCCGAAGTGTGTGCGGGGGAAACAGATGTAAAGCACATTTTAAAAAGCATGTTCTTTTTTAGGTAGACCCAGATCCCTTTGTTCAGGGAGTGTCAATCTGCCTACCTGCCTACCTCTTCCTCCCCTGAGGCAGCCACGTGAGCACAGCTCACAGAGCCCACCTAAAAAGAATAATAAGAACAACAGTAACATTGTGACATCAGCTGCCATTCCAGTCCCTGGGTGCCAGGCACTTTGCTTGGTACTTTAAGTGGATCATTCCATTTAACCTTCACAGCAGCTCACTGAAGCAGGAACTCTTTTTGTCGTACCCATTTACAGATTGGGAAACAGAGGATCAGAGCAATTAAGAAATTAGTTCAAAGCCACATAGCTAGTCGGTGGCAGAGCTGGGGTTTGAACCAGGCTTCCTGGCTCCAGAGTCCCCACTCCTGACTTTTGGAGCCTCTAACACTAAGGCTTAGTTTATAGGGCTGTGGTAGAGCATCCCCATGCATGCCTGGCCCCTACAAAGGGCACTGAATTGTAGCAGTGGTGGTGGCTCGTGCTGGGATTTGTGACTTATTGTATGGCTGTCCCCAGGCCAAGTCCCGATGGGGTCCTGGTGCCTCCCCCTCACAGCTGGAGTCACTTGATGTCCACCTGTGGACTCGGGCCCTGTTTTCAAGAGCAAGGCTGAGCTGTGGGCAGGCCCTCCAGAAGGACAAAGACTTCAGTTTTTCACCTTTGAGTTAATCTGACATGGGCCCCCCTCCCTTTCTGCTTGTCTCTGTCCTTCCAGTTGGGTGCCACCTTGGGCCCAGTTCTCCAGCTCCCACCATGTCACCGCCTGGTGCGGGGGCTTCCCGGACTTGGGGCCACACTCTTGCCAGCCCGGGCCCTGAGGTGCTGCTTCCTGTGGACTTAGCCCCCTGCTGGCAGCACTTCTCTGCACCATCTGGGTGACTGGGCCTGGGCCTGGCTGATTTGTCTGGAAGCATCACCTGCCTACAGGCCTGCATAACCAGAGCTGAGGCCATCGGCTGCTAGGGTAATTGGGAATCTAAATGCCCCCTGGGTCCTCTGTAACTTTGGCAGAGAAGGGGGGACCACAGTGCAAAGCGAAAGAGAGAGAAAGAGTGGCCAGAGAGAGAAGTTGGGGAGCAGAGGGTGGGAGAAGGCTCCTGGGGAAGGTGTCTTTGAACAGGTGAGAGGGTGGGCGCTGCCATGTCGATGGCTCCCGTGTGGCCTTGGGTGGGGCTGGAGGGAACCACTGGCTGTGCTCCGTGCCTTCGTTGGGACGCTCTGCACATCATCTTGGTTCCCTCCCGGTTGCCAGGAAACATTTGGGTTGCATCGGGCATCACCGCAGCCCCTGGGTCCAGAAGCAGCCTCTGCATCTGTAACAGGCACCTGTCACACCTCCCCAGCCGAGGGGGCCCCGTCTGAGCCAGGGCCGTGCCCAGCTGGTTCACCAGCCAGCACCAGCACGAAGGCTCAGAAGCTCACCAGGTATTCCTGTGCATTGTGAGCGGTGATTTGCAAAACAGGGCCTGCACTGTGAATAGGCACGTTCAGTTTGGTCCCGTGTCCACAGCGAACTGTACCTGCAAACAGAATCTCCAGGGGAGCTTCTTAAAAAGGTTGATTCCTGGGCCGACCCCAGGTACCCAGAAGCTTGATCAAATCCAACCCTTACTCTGTGCCAAGAACTACCCTATGCCCTTTACACATGTTAATTCACTTAGCCTTCACAGCCCTATGAGGTGGACGCTGCTTTTATTGTTCCCATCTTACACACGACGAAACTGGCACAGAGAAGGTGGGTAACTTGCCCAGTCAAGCAGCTCATAAGTGGCAGAGCCGAACCCAGCTCTGAACCCAGATTGCATAGCTCCAGAACCCTCTGTCCGGTCAGTTTGAGAATATGCTGTCTCAAACGGAGAAGCCTTTCCACTCTCAGGACTGGCTTTTCAATCTGCTGGGCTGATTAGTGGTCAAGTCATAAGATTAAGGAAAACCTCATTGATCTATAAAATTCGTATTAATCCAACAATCGCACTCCTTTCACCCACAGGAGTTGAAAAGTTATGTCTATACAAAAAACTTGCACATGGATGTTTATAGCAGCTTCATTCATAATTGCCAAAACTTGGAAGCAACCAAGATGTCCCTCGATAGGCGAATGAATAAATAAACTGTGGTACATCAGACAATGGAATATTATCCAGCACTAGAGAGAAATGAGCTATCAAGCCATGAAAAGACATGAAGGAAACTTAAATGCATGTTACTAAGTGAAAGAAGCCAATCTGAAAAGGCTAAGTACTGTAAGATTCCAACTGTATGACACCGTGAAAGAGGCAAAACTATAGAGACTGTAAAAAGATCAGTGGTTACTGGAGGCTAGAAAGGAAGGAGCGATGAATCGGCAGAGCACAGGATTCTTAGAGCAATGAAACTAATCTGTATGATACTATCATGGTGGATACATGTCCTACTTTTGTCCAAATGGGCTTGGAGTGATAATCATTTGTCAATGTAGGTTCATCGATTGTAACAAATGTACCACAGTGCTGGGGCATGTTGATAACGGGAGATGCTGTGTATTCATGGGGGTGGGGAGTATATGGGGGGAGTATATGGGAAATCTCTGTACCTTCCACTCAATTTTGCAGTGAACATAAAACTACTCTAAAAAATACAGTTTATTTTTTAAAAAAATCACAGTATGTGCTTCCTGGTTCTTGGTTGATCAGCCACCACTCTGTCCTCTAAATGGGATGGAATTCCCATTTACAGAGTTCCAAACTCTGTAACAAGGTTCTGAAGCTATTGGGGAGTCATTTACCATTTTGAGAATCTGATGAAAGTATGGATTCTCTCCTCATAAAAAGGCACTTACAGGGCGTCCCTGGTGGCGCAGTGGTTGAGAGTCCGCCTGCCGACGCAGGGGACACGGATTCGTGCCCCGGTCTGGGAGGATCCCACGTGCCGCGGGGCGGCTGGGCCCGTGAGCCATGGCCGCTGGGCCTGCGCGTCCGGGGCCTGTGCTCCGCAACGGGAGAGGCCACAACAGTGAGAGGCCTGCGTACCGCAAAAAAAAAAAAAAAAAAAGGCACTTACACACAAACACACATGCACACTTTATATGTAATAGCAGGGATCCCCAGGAAACCTGTGAACCCCATGTTAAGAACTCCAACCTAGAAAAACGTGTTAATCTTCCCCTCAGCCCTGCTCCCCTGTTCCTACCTTTATGCTGGTCTCTTTTAAAATTCTTGGTAAGAAAGAAAGAATATTTAGGAAAATTATTTGGTTGGAGGCAAAGTAATTAAGGCACAATTTTACTTTTCCTTGATACTTATAAACGTTCATCTCAATTGAAAAGCTCATGATGAGACCAGAGCTTGGGGCTGCCAGGAGACAGGATGAGACAGGGATTATGAAAGGTCAATGCTTGCTGAACCCGGGCTGCTTAGTACTGAAGTGACCCTCTGCCTTGAGTAGCTTAAAAAGATTCTCTCTGGCAGCAGATGTGGGGTGTTGTTTTTTTTTTTACCTTTGAAGTCAGCTTTTGCCATAAACTGTGGAGTTATATTACTGTGTGTTATTCAACAAATGTTCTCTTCCTCCAGTTCTACCTTGGGTAAGTATAAATAAATTAAGAAATACCCTGCGATGGTTAGTTTTACATGTCAGCTTGGCCAGGCTATAGTGCCCAGTTATTTAATCAAACACTAGTCTAGGTGTTTCTGGGAAGATATTTGTAGAAGCGGTTTAACATTTACATAAGTTGACTTTAAGTAAAGGAGATTACCCTCAGTAAGGTGGATGAGCCCCATCCAGTGAGTTGAAAGGCCTTAGGAGCAGAGAACTGAGGTTTCCCGGAGAAGAAATTCTGCCTAGAGACTGTAGCCTCAACTCTTACCAGAATACTCAACCTCCCAGCCCGACCTATAAATTTGGGACTTGACAGGCCTCACAACTGCATGAGCCTATTTTTCAAAATAAATCCCTTAGATGGATAGATGGATGGATGGATAGATCCATTGATCAATTGATAGATAGATCTAGATCTAGATCTATCTCCCTATCGATCTATCGATCCATCCATCTTTCACCTAATCTATCCATCCATCCATTTGCCTGTATCTCCTATTTGTTCTACTCCTCTGGAGAACCCTGACTGATGCACGACCCCAAAACCCAGCGATCCATGTGGATGACAATTGCTCCCTAGCAAATGAAAGACCTATATGTTATCAAATGCCACCTGCTTATCCACACGGCAGGCTCCGAGCTCCTGGCCCCTGGGAGGAGAGACGTGAACTCAGAATGGTCAGCTGGGAGGCAGGCAGTCACCTCGGTGCTCCTGCAGCTTTCCTGTGCAGTGATATCACTGAGGCCAGCGTGGGAGGTGAGGGGTGAGGTGGGGTTTGTTTAAAATGCAAACTCTCAGAGTCCCATCTCCCAAAGTGCTAAATCTGTGGGTCTGGGATCAGACCTCTGCTTTTTAACAGCCCCTCAGATTGATTCTACCGCAGGTGAGCCTTTGAGAAACAGAGCTTACAGGATAGCCTCCAAGCCCCGGACCAGACTGAAGCCTGCTCTGCACCCCCAGGACTTCCCCGTCAGTCCCTCAAGTTCCAAAGCTGGGAGCAGGGGGTCCAGTTTCTACCCTCTGGGCCTCTTGACAAGATTAGTGGCCTGGCTTTGCCTGTTGACACCCAAAGCCTTAATACCAGGGAAGGCAGATGCCAGGCGCTGTGGCTTCCATGGTGTAGCAGTTACGCTTATGGACTCTTAGACGAGACTGCCTAGGATTCCCATCCCAACTTGGTCTCTTACAGATTCTTCTTCTCCTTCTCCCTCTCCCCCTCCCCCTCCTCTTTCTTCTTCTTTTTAACTGACTATTTTTATAACTGCACGTCACATGATTTCTCTTCCCCTGCAGCTGTGATACTGGCATGCAGCGGACTTGCTGAACTTGCCAATCCAACAGCACTTCTGGTTTTCCCGCCACAATCCAAAGTTTAAACAGTAAAATATGAATGTTTTGGTCTTGATACCCTGGTGGTTTCACAGTTGGATACTGATCTGCGGCCTCATTTTATGTTGCAAACCTTTCTGAGTAAGGCAGAAAGGAAGCCAGGACTCACACCAGGCACCAGCCCTACAACAATCACCAGCCTGGGGGCTTCCCTTCCCCTGACCTGCCTTTGTCCCTCCCCCAGCCCATCCCTGCCCAGCCTCGGGGTGTGTGTTCTCAGCAGATGATGGGAATGGTGCTGGCCTGCGTTTGCAAGTGATGAATGGGGCTGACCTAACAGTTGCCCTGGAGCTGAATTAAAGTCTTTCCCGGTTGGAGAGCAGTCAGGATGCAGGGTGGGTTTCTGGGGCAGACGAAGGAGGAGGGTGGGGGGAGGGGTGGTCATAAAACAAGAAGATAAGGAGGCACAGTGTTTGTTCGGTGACGCTGCTCTCCTGGCCCTCGGATGGTACTGAGGCCCCTCGTCCTTCCAGCACACGCTTTCTCCCGGCACTCCTTACCTCTGGCCTCTCCTAGAAATGGGCTGGGAAAACATCTGGAAAAACAGTGCTGGGCTGTGCTGGCCAGTGAAAGAGGCCTTGTGGAGTCTGTTTAGTTTTTAGGTTCTGATTTTATCTTGTTTATAAAATCCATCTGCAGAGAGGAGGGAAAGGGGAGTGGGTGCTGGGGAACAAATAACTTCAGGCTGCTCCGAGATTGGGTGTGTTTCTGGCAGACGTGGCATCTCTCCTGGGTCTGGGGCTTGCTTTGCCCATCACACTGCGCCCAGCATCTCCTCGGGGCAGCCTGTCGGCTTATCTGAGGGCAACTCATCAGGAAGCCTTTATTCGAAGAAGAAGCTGGAACTCATCGGGTGAGTTCCAGCATCGGGTGTATCTAAACTGGGCTGGGCTCGTCTCGGAAGACCTGGTCCAGATCGCTGCCACCTGCTAGTGTGTGAGTTCATTAACCTCTCTAAGTCTCAGTTTTCTCATCTGGAAAGTAGAGGTGATGCCTTTAAGGATTGCTTGTGAGAGCCTGGCATATAGTGAGGGCTCAAAAGATGCTAGCTGATGGCATCATTTGTGACTCTGAACAGCTGCTCATTTTCCTTTCCTGGCATCACCCTCCCAACCTTACAGGGTCGCTGGAGAATTGATTGTGACAAAAGCTGTGAACACACCTTGCAGATATGATTTGAACTCCACTTTAACGCAAGGATTACGATTATTACCTGCCTAACCCACACCATGCTGTTGTTCATCTTTGCCTCTCTATCTGGAATGCCCTCCCCCTCCCCCATTTTCTGCTTAACGAATCCCTACTCAGCTAAATGTCATTCCCTCCAAGAAGCTCTCTCCTGCCTCCTCAGGTTTTTGACTATTTCCCTCACTGAATACAAAGAGTTGTAGTTACAGGTTTACAGCATGACTCCACCACTAGAATCTAAGCTCTTCTGAGGGCAGGAACTAAGTCTTTACTTTTGTAAATCCTAAGGTCTAGCAGAATACTTTTCACAGAGTAAGGAACAGTGAATAAATGGATGATTGGATAGACGGATGGATAAATGGACAGATGAATAGGTAGATGGATGGATGTGTGGATGGGTGGATAGATGGAGGGATGGAGGGATGGACGGAAAAGCGGTTGACTGGATGGAAAATTTGGTAGACATGCCTCCAGAACTACCAACAGTTGATATCTCTCTCAGGCTGTCTCAGAATATTGTGCTAAAATTATTCCCTTGTCTTCAGCTAACATTAATCAGTGATCTGTACAATAAGCTTAGGAGGACTGATGGACTTTTAGCAAAAGGCTAGTTCACTCAACTTCTCACCTAAAATATGGTCCTGGGAGATTCCAGCCTGCATTTGTTCCCCTCTCAGGGGAGTCTGCCTACAGCAGGTTGGGTACCTGTCCCAGTTGGGAGTTACGGTATCTGCCCCATTTTTTAAAAATCAATTTATTTATTTATTTATTTATTTTTGACTGCTTTGGGTCTCCGTTGCTGTGCGCAGGTTTTCTCTAGTTGCGGCGAGCGGGGGCTACTCTTCGTTGCGGTGCACGGGCTTCTCATTGCGGTGGCTTCTCTTGTTGCAGAGCACAGGCTCCAGACTCACGGGCTTCAGTAGTTGTGGCACGCGGGCTTAGTTGCTCCACAGCATGTGAGATCTTCCTGGACCAGGGCTCATCCCTGTGTCCCCTGCGCTGGCAGGTGGATTCTTAACCACTGCGCCACCAGGGAAGCCCCTCTGCCCCATTTTTTCAACTCCCATGGAAGAGCTACCATGGAAAACCTGACCAAATACATCATGGCCTTAGGGATCACAAAGGGTTTCTCAGCATCCTTTATGAATCTCTCAGGCAGTGGAAGAAAATTACCCCCTCTTGCTAAGATGGAACGTGGTATTTAACAACGATTGCTGGATCGGAAACCAGGACCTCTGCTCTTGGCCTGGTTCTGCCACTAATTTGCTCTGGGATTTGGGGCCAGTCACTTCACCTCACTAGACCTCAGCCTCTTTGTGAAAAAGATGGGGACTGTATGAATGTCAAGGTCCCGTTCAGCTCTACAGGGTGTGATTTTACATTCAGCAGGGCCAGCAGGCTCCGGAGGGAGACACAATGCCTGGACCAGGCCCTCAACCTTGTCCTTCACGACTTTGGGGGCTCTATCAGCCCTCCTGGCCTGCCCACGGTCTGCCCGAGGACACCCCCAGCCGGGAGGACACAGCCAAGGTGGACACTGTTTAGCACAGTGGTTACTAGTACAGAGCTCAGCTCCACCATCTATAGCGCTGCAGCCTCGGGCAAGTTTCTTAATCCATCTGTGCCTTACTTTCCTCGTGTGTGAGATGGGCTAATGAAAGGATCCCCCCCCCCACCCCCAAAGCAGGTAGAGGATGAAAGACGCAACACACGTGAAGTGCCTCACACAGAGTGAGGACTGCATGGATGTGAGCTATTACCATGGAGTCTCTGGGATATGGTGGTGGAAGCCATGGCTCCTGGTCTTCCTCCCTGGGTCCTCCCTGAAGGCTCAACTCCAGGAGGCTGAGGTCCGTAGATTGTGGTTTCTAAAGATGCATTTGCCTACCTATGCACTGCTGGCATGAAATTGGGCCGACGACGGAGCCCTACTGACTTGAATGAAACCCTTGCCTGGATAAAGGGAGCCCAGCTCTGAAAGCCGGTCATTAGGAGGTGGCAGAGCAGGGCTTCTGGCTGCCCAGGTGCCTCTTTCTCTATTTCCTCCTTCTGTCCTTGTAGCCCTGTGGATGCTTTTATCTGAACAGAGGGGCTCTGACCACTGACCAGGAGATGGCCGCCCTCTCCCTGCCTGGTGATCATTCAAAAGTGCAGCAGAGCTAGAGCCTCCTGGTCCCGGGAGGGTTGCCGCATGCCTGATCATTTCAAGAATAGCTTTGTCTCCCAGCAGCAACCTTTCAGCTGCCAGGCCCCTGCATGCAGCCGAGTAACAGGGCAGCAAAGTGGGCCATCGCCCACAGAGAAGGTAACAAACGTGGCTGTCCCTGGCAGGCCAGAAAAGGAGCCCTGAGTTGGAATTGCAGTCTGTTCGGATACCACACACTGGGGGCTGAGATAATACACATGTGTTGTCCCGCAGGTCTGGAGGCCGGGAGGCCGAGGTCAAGGTGTCAGCAGGGTTGCTGCCGCCGTAGGGCTGTGAGTGAGAAGTTGTTGCAGGCCTCTCCTTTAGCTTCTGGTGCTTTCCACGCACTCTTCACTGTTCTTTGGCTTGGAGCCGCATAAGCCCCATCTCTGCTTTCATCTTGACATGGCCTTCTCTCCATGTGCATGTCTGCATCATAATTTCCCCCTTTTATAAAGACACGGTCATTGGATTTGGGGCCACTTCACTGCAGTGCGACCTCATCGTAACTAATTACACCTGCAATGACCCTGTGTCCAAATGTTGGTCATATTCTGAGGTACTGGGGGTTAGGACTTCAACATGTGAATTTTGGGGGGACAGAAACAATTTAACCCATAACAGCTGGTTTTTCCATAGGGAGAGGGCAGTATTGGGTCCACATATGCCTGTGTTTCGAAGCTCGTGGGAGACCATCATGGAGCGTTTCCTAGGCCTCTGTGTAGAAAGGAGCTTGGAGGTCAAGATGATCTAGCCTCTGCTGATGGGTCACCTCTCTGACACCCATGCTGGTGACTGTCCATTCTGAGTGTGAATACCTCTAGCAAGGAGAACTTACTCCTACCTCCCCCCTCCTTGGGCCGCTCTTAAATAGAGCTGAAATCTTTCTCAGTAGCTCCATCCAATTTATCCCTTGTCTACAGCTAACATTAATCAATGATCAGTACAAAAAACACAGGAGGACTGATGGACTTTTAGCTGTCGTCACTGTAACCCAGACCAAGCCGAGTGTGGCACCAGGCCCTGTGGGTGGGAAGGGTGCCCCGGGCTGGCACTGGAAGATCCCGAAGGGATCCTGTCTTTGTGATCCACTCCAAGAACTAGATGGATGAGCTTGGACCAGTCACCTGGCCTTGACCAAATGGGACATTGTAAGTAGTCAATCAAATAAGACATGTGAGGGAGGAGGGGCCCATAGTGGTCTCTCAGAGGAGTGAGCTGAGCCGGGGCAGAGCCTGGGAGGGAGGGCTCACAGGCTCCCACCACCCAGCTGGGGGACCATGCGGAGGTTACTCACCCACTCTGGGCTCCCGAGTCCTGGGTGTAGGCATAAGAGCACCTGCCCGAGGGGTTCTTGAGGATGATGCATGGTGTGCCCAGCACTGGAAGGGGCGTGGGCAGGAAGTAGGAGGCCGAAGTCGGCGTCCTCTTGCAGACGCTGGGCACCCTGACCTGGGCCAAGTCACCAGATCCGCTTGTGTCCCTCTTTCCTCCTCAAAGTGGAGTTGATGAGAGCTGGGTCTGAATCGAGCAAACACTTGTGATGTGATCTGAAAACGAGAAGCTGCTATTCAATGCGTTGTTATCTCATTGGATTCCACACCTCGGGAGGTGAAAGTCCTTCTCCATGCTCTGTGGGTTGGCTCCCCAGCCCGCTGTATCCCCACTGAAGAAGGGGGAAGGGCAGGCGGAGGTCAAGGGTCATGAGGGAAGGACGGGAAGGCAGTCAGGCGAGTCCCTTGCATGAGCTCCCAGGATGAGCCCATCGCCCAGCTCACTGGTCTCTGTGGGGCTCTGTCCTGCTCTGGCTCCGCACGCTCCAAGCTCAGAGAGCCCTGGACCAGAGCCTTCCCCCAGGCTCTCCATCCTCTCCCCATCCACCTCCACGGGGAAAGTGCCTCCCAAAGGCTGCTTCCTGCTTGGCCGGCCGTGAATGCACCACCATGTAACACTGGAGCTGAAAGACCAGTTTCTCACTTGAGATCTCTGCAGCTGGGCAGAGTTGGGCCAAAAAAAAAATTTTTTTGTTTTAAATCAGTATTAGTTTTGCAACTTCCTTACAGTAAATTTGCTTTAAACTAAGATATTAAATCATTTACAAGGTCCCTCCAGAAATGATATACTATCTATTCTTTCATGGAAGGCAAGCAGTTTGAAAGACTTTTTTTTTAAAGAAAGGATAAAAGAACAATATAATATGCCAGAAGAGAAGGCTAAAAAACATATATTTCTAGAAAAACAAGAGATATTCTCGTTATAGTGTCTGGCTAATGGATATCAAAAGCTTTTCAGGAAAATCTATGGCGATGAAGAGCCATCCCTTCATTTCAGAGCTGTTAACTCTGGGAGGAGGGTGGCTCACAGAGAGCGGAGATGGCTGGGACCATCAAGTCTGCCCCACCAACTCTTGCATTTTTCCTGAAGAAGAGACTGCGGTCCAAGTGGTAACTGATGTATGTTTATTGAGCACCTCTTATCTCGCAGGTCTTTTACCTGAATTAACTCGATTCTCTAATAGTTCTGCATGGAGACATTAGTATCTCCACTCTAGAGAGACAGAAGCCGTGACGCTGAGCACAACACAGACACTGTAGGGTTCCCCGGGCCTTGTCCCTTCTGTACCAGCAATGCAGGCATCACAGAGAGAGCTTAGGGCGGCCTTTCTCCCAAGCTTGTGCTCCGGTGCTCCAGGAGGCTTGGGCCAAGCCTACCTTCATCTGGAAGGCAACAAGAGCTTGGGTGTGAGCCAGTGGTGGGAGCACAGGAGAAAAGGCAAAGAGGGGGCTGACAGGAGGGCCGGGGTCAGCCTTTGGGAGTGCCCCACCCCCCCAGCCCTTGCTGTGATCACAGGAGAGAGGCTGGAGGACAATCTTTGTGAGGCCTCCCTGAGAGGCTGGCAAGGCCCCAGGGAAGCATCGGGCTCCATGGACCAAAGGCGCCATTCCCCTCAGGTGTCAACCCTCTTTGAAACTCTGTGGCTCCCCAAGGCTGATGGTCACTCTCATGGGCTATATTTAGGCCTCCACCATCTCCTTTGGAGACAGCATTATAATTTGATCACGTTCTCTCTCTCCCAAGGACTGTGGCCTCTTCACAGTGCCCCACAAATGTTGACCTAATGAGGGACCCCTGCCCCCATCCACCCTACCCCAATAAAGGAGGAAGGAAAAGGCCCCAAATCTATTGCAAAAGGAGGTGCACAGAATGCACAGCAAGGACTGGCAAAATACCTTGAACGTTTCAGCTGTAGGGCAGAAAGCAGCAGCCCCAGGGCCCTGTTTAGTCCCCGTGAGGACGCTGCCCTTCTTCATGACACTGGGCAGGTCACTTCCCCTCTTTGGGGTTCCCCCTCTCGTCTTTAACAAGGGCTGAGCACCTCCAGGCACTTTCAGGGTAGCCAAGAAAACCAAGAGGACAGATGCCTGAAGATCAAATATTTTAGAATCTACAGCATTCTTACAAATATACGGCGTTGTCAACGGTACCTAGTTATTTGGAGATGGGACCAGGCATATGGACTGACTGCTCTATATTTTTAAAAAATTAAATAATTAATTTACACTCTGCCTTGTTCCAGAAAGTATTATAACTGGGCGGCTAAAAATTTCCATTAACTTCTTTTCTGTATCCCCAAAGTAACTCATTTTTATTGTAGAAAATTTAGAAAACACAGATTTAAAAAATGCTAACCATCATCTGCGCTCATACTCACTGTATCTATTTTAGTATTTATTCTTCTGGGCTTTTATTCTGTGCATCGAGACACTTTTAAATATTTACTTAACGAAAACAGGATCTTACTAGATGATTGTTTTTGAACTTGTTTTGAACTTTCTCATCAATTGGGAATATCTAACCATGTCAATACATAGAAATTTGCAATTATAATTTTGAGTGGCTCCTAGTATTCCATTATAAGACGGTGCATACATTTGAAACAAATCATTGATTGTTTTATCTACCGTTTTTTCTAGTTTTTCATTACTATGAGTATTAATAGTAGATTAAATATCTTTATGCAGAGTGTGGATCAAGATCTAAAGATGAGAAGCATGGTTCCCTTGGCCTGGTGGAGGGCCCTGTGGATGGGAGTTGAACTAAGTATTTTTGAGAGACGCTCTTCCCGAAAGAACCACCTAGAGCAATGAGGTACTGCAGCAAGGTGCTAACCTTCCAGAAGGGCCAACCAGTGTCTTCATTCCCAAGCAAGTTGGTCACCACTCACTACTGAGAGGTGGTAAAATATATTGCTTCTGCTACACTAGTGGGAAATGTCTAGCCAAATCTTTTTTTTTGCAGACAAAGAGTTTTAGAATGTAATTTGTCTATAATTTGACAAATTTGTGGATTGTTTTCGTCTTATAGCAGTTTTTATTTTTTATTATTTTTTATCTTTTGATTCCCTCGCTGGCTCCTGGCTCAGCCCTCTCCCACCACAGAACACTCTAGCGATGACCTTCACCTTTATACTGCTAAGGATGAGTCTGACAGCCTCTCCTTCCCTGATGTCCCAAGGACTAAGGCCCGTCTCCTGCATGGATCTTTTAACATATTTTCTCTTGGCTTGAGGGAGGTGTCTGACGACTTTCATAAGAAATGCAGCCTCTCAAAAAAAAAAAAAAGATCTAAAGATAAATGAAATAGTGAAAAGAAATCATGGTTTCTCCCACTGGATTCCCTTGTCTAGTTCAGATTAGAAAATTAAAATAGTAAAATCATAAAAAAGGTTCAGCAAGATTCTGGTTTATCTAAGATGATACTCCTCCGGTCCTTTTTTGAATATCAAATATATAAGTCTTTTCTTTTTTATTTTTTTTGAAGTAAAGTTGATGTATAATATTACATAAGTTACAGATGTACAATATAGTGATTCACAATTTTTAAAGGTTATACTCCTTTTACAGTTATTATAAAATACCGGTTGTATTCCCCATGTGTGCAATATATCCTTGTAGCTTATTTTATACGTAATAGTTTGTACCTCTTTACCGCCTACCCCTATGTTGCACCTCCCCACTTCCCTCTCTCCTACCCCTACAATTCTTTTGTTTTAAAAGAAAAAGCTTTCTTTGCTCTGCTGATGCCTAAGCATGTGCTTAACTTTCTCTCTTTGTGCTTTTACACCAGCTGTTCTTAGAATGACTTCCCCAAAGGAGATGAATCTTTGCAAGACTGAGAAGACTTAATACCTAATTGTCTTCCAGAAACATGTTACCAGTTTATATTTTTTTGGAGATGAACCTATGTCTCCACACCTTCTTTGCTAATCTTTTAGGCCAAAAGTGGCGTTGTTTTCCTGTGCATTCTACTGACCAAGGAGGTTGAATGCTTTTTTTCATATCGGCTGTGTGCACTTATTGTAAGAATGGTTAGTTCTTATTTTATCTCATCTATTTTATACTGAACTATTTGCCTCTTTCTTTTGTCTGTTAGTATAGCTTTGTATTTTAAGATCTTAAATTCTATGTATGTGTCATAGCTATTTTCCCAGATGTAATTTGCCTTTCATGTTTCTTCATTTTTTAGATTTATAAGGCTAAAATTTTTTTAATAATCATTTCTCCCAGCATGTTACTTTATTGATATTTCCTTTGGTGTTATGCTTAGAATGCTTTTCCTACTACAAGTTTACATAAAATTTTACCTCTTTTTCCTTCTGGTACCTTTACATTTTTAAAAATATATATAAACCATGTGCAAATTATTACCATGGATGTTATGAGGAGGAAATCGAGTTTGATTTTTTTCCAGATGGTGAGCCAGTTATTCCAAAATGATGTATTGACTGGTTCATTCTTCCCCACTTAATTGGAATTCCATCTTTATCATATCTGATTATTTATTATAAGTAGAGCTCTTTCTTTACTTTTCATTCTGTTCCTTCTCTGTTTGTTCCTAAGACAGTATCATTCTGTTTATATTTTTGTCACTTATAAAAATATGTTTTAATATCCGGTAAAATCAATGCTCCTCCTTTTTTTAAAAAAAAAAAAAACTTGACCGGTTTCACACATTCTGCCAGTTCAACTTTAAAATCACTGTCAGGTTCCAAAAATAATTTCATTGGGATAGAGACCGGAATTCTAATGAATGTCTATAGTTAGTTTGGGATGAATAAATGTGTTTATGATGTTAAGCTTTCCCAATTCTATTTTTTCTAGTAAGTTTTTAAAAACTTATTCAGTAAAGTTTGTAGTTTTCTGACTTCAGATCCTATATACCACTTGTTTCCTCAGTATTTTATATTTTTGTTGCTATTGTGAGCAACCTTTCTCTCTCTCTCTCTTCCTTCATGTTTTCTTAACAACCACACAATGTTGTTAGTCGGGTCTCCAAGAAGGCAGGGGCTCAGGGCCCGTAGGCCATCTGAGATCATCTTTTCCCTCATAAATGTCAAAGCTGAGGGTTCTGGTGGAAGGTTCTTCATGGACTTAAATTTGTTGGAAGCTTCTGGGAATTCATAGAATACTCTTTCAGAATCTCTCACTACCCCAGATTTGATAAAGCAAAACACAGCTCTCCTGGACATTTTCATTTGCTCCTCTCTCCAGGCAGTGTGCATTCAATTTTCTCTTCAGATGCTTCTGAAAGGGAACTCCAGACACCCCAACCTCACTCTGGGATGTCCAGACTGAGGGGTCCTTGATGGTCTGTTTCACCCTTCCGTGCATCTGTCACTCCTAGAACAGTGATGGGCACAAAATTAGGACTCATAACATGAATAGTTGACTTGGACCACTTGGAAACCAGACTATATTCAATGGTCCTCAAGTCTGGCTGAATATTAGAATAATCTAGGGAATTTTAAAAACTACTGATGCCTAAGCCCTAGCCTTGGAAAGGCTGGTTCAACGTCAGGGATTGGGCATCAGTCTATTTTAACTCCCTCCTCCCCACCCCTGCCCCAGGGGACTCTAATGTACAGCCAGGGCTTAAAACCACTGCTTTAAATTATGCCCAAATTATTCATCAAATTCTCATTTACAAGCAGCAGAAACAAACTATGGATAATTTATGCAAAAAAAGGAATGTATTTAAACAATATTTAACTAAATATCTTTGGTCTTTGGGTAGGCCAAAGAACAGTACATATGTCCCACAGCGTATTATAGACTGGTACCGTGTAAACACTATTGCCCACGGCTGCACACATATACCCAGGGGCAGATCTGGATTTTGAGGGGCTGTTCTTTAACAAAAAATCATGAACAGAAAATTAGGCACAAAAGTAAATATTTAGAATGAGAGAAAATACATCACAAAAATTAAATATTTAAAAAACTGATAAATACCATAAACATCACAAAATCTAGAATATTACCTAATAGTTTAATTATTTGCCTGACACACTTCACATTACATTTTTCCATTTCATTTTTGGGCTATGTAAGAATAGGGTTATAAAATGTAATTTATAATATTTTCTATAGAGAGAATAGATAATTCAGTCTTTCTTTTAGCATGGTTGATTCAAAATTTTTTCCTAAGCAACTTTTAAAATATAGAAGTTTTAGATTTACAGAAAACGTGAGGATAGTGAAAAGAGTTCCTGTATACTCCTCATCTATTTTTCTCTATCATCTATTAGTTATGAATGAATCAATACTGAAACATCATTATTAAATAACTCCACACTTTATTTGAATTTCATTAGTTCTTCCCTAAGCTCTCTTTTCTGTTCCAGGATAACACATCACATTCATTTAGTCACCATGTCTCCTTAGGCTCCTCTGGGCTATGACAGTTTCTCAGACTCCCCTTCTTTTTGGTAACCTGGACAGTTTTGAGTTTTATAGGTATTTTGTAGAATGTCCATCAATTTGGGTTTGTCTGTTTTTCTCATGGTTTGATAGAGATTCTAGGTTTGGGAGAGGAAGACCACACAGACAAAGGACCACTTTCACCCCATCTCAGCCCACCTGGCTGAGATCCAAATTTGTTTCATATTTTTTATAATTTAGAAAAGTTTCTTTCAGCTTCATACTCATTATTGGCAACGTCGTGTAAAGTTGTTGCATTGCTGTCAGATTTGGGAAAACCTCTATCAAGTTTCATTTGTGATCCTGAAGGTTTAGAAGGATTTCCCATAGACGAGCTTCTGGTTCTGTGCATTTGTATCTTATTTCTCCTCTGCTCTCCACATAGTTCAGGACCTGGCACTAAGGACGTATCCTTTTGCAATACAAATTCTGACCCTGCACCTTCATGACCAGAGGCTGGGTGAATTGGCACAGTGAGAGGTTGAAATGTTCCTGGCAGCCATTCTGACCTCAGGATGGATAGCAAAGACTATGGAAATAATCATGAACCACATAAACGTGTCACACTAAGCCCAAACTAACTGTACCCTAACTCAGCTTCCCCCTAATTAGCTTGTTCACCCAAAATGCTGCAGCCACACCAACACCACGTAGTCCAAAAGGAAGTGTGACAAAGGGTTAGTTGCAGAGGAAAGAGTCTTAACCAATTGCAATCAAAATATCTGGCTTCTGCAGATTTTACAAAAATGTGTCAACACGTTGCTGGAACCCGCTTCCAGGCTTTGGAAGAAGCTCATTCAAGTGAGGAGGCCTGAAGGTAAAGAGTCATTGGATTCGCTGTTAATCTGGCTTTGCAAATGCCTCAGTGGGCACTGCTGACCCTGTTGGCCATGGACCCCAAATGCAGCAGTTTGAACCACTAGCCTCACTCTCTCTGAAAATGAGATGAGAAGATTCTTTGCTGTGCTTGCTCTGGGATGTCACCTCCTTCCAAGTCACACTTTGGGCAGGTGTTTTTGATTGGCTGAGCCTGGATCATATGACTTCGCCCCAGCTGTGGGGAAGGCTGGGGATGTATCTGTTAATTTGAGCTTATAGAGGCGGGGACAAGCTCTTCTGGTGTGGGATCCCCCAAACTAAAGAGGAAGTTTCATCACTTGTATTTGCATAAAGAAACATAAAATGATACAAATGTAGTTACCTCTGGGGGAAGGGTATGTACAGGAAGATGAGGAGCACGCCTTCTCAATGTGTACATTTGCATGTCATTTTGAGTTTTAAAACACTTGCATATATTATCTAGTCAAAAATAAAAATGTTTTAAGGGTAATATAATCATATTACCAAATGTCACAAATCTAGGTAACTTCTTTATTTAATCAACATTCTCAGCAAGGATTAAAAACACAACTCTACAAAGTGCACCACATTTAAATCTGTGTGATTTAATGCCTCCAAATCCATCAGTCTGATCTGTTACCTCCTTTCTTTGCCTATTTTGGATCCCCTCCAAATAACTCATTTTCACAAAAGCATCATGAATTGGCAGTGATTACCCTCACTAGGGAGGGGGAGAATTGTGTGGATTTCCCATACAGTGCAGTATAATATGACTTGGTTTCTTGTTAGCAGATTTCAGAAGAGTTTCTCACACACAAAGAAACCCTATCAGAATCAAATACCACACTGGGTCCTGAGATAGAATGAAACAGTGAAATGATTCTGAAGATTTGCTCATTGCCCAGAGATGAATCCTTAGGGCTTATGAAGTTGGGGGGGGGGGTGGGGTGGGAAATCACCATTCAAGGAGAAAAGTGGAAGTTTCTAGAAAGTGCCCTCTAAGACAATCTTTGTCCATCAGGATTCCTCTTGGAGAAGAGAAAGCCCTTGATGGGGAGGAGCCCGGTTTGTTGAGGGGGGGGGGGGGGGGGGGTGGGAAATCACCATTCAAGGAGAAAAGTGGAAGTTTCTAGAAAGTGCCCTCTAAGACAATCTTTGTCCATCAGGATTCCTCTTGGAGAAGAGAAAGCCCTTGATGGGGAGGAGCCCTGGAAGGAGAGGACACAGCCAAGGTGATATTCAGAAGTAGCAGCTTGTATGGGACAAACCTGACCAATCGGAATGTACTCCAGCCATTACTTCAGTACCAGGTGTACAGCTGATTTCCTCAGCCTTTCTCCTAATCATTCACACCAGTAGTTTCCTTCTCTGGGTCACCAGGGATTCTAGAGCTTCTCCAAAGTTCAGAAACCCATGGGTATTCAGGAAGAGGAGGTAGAGAGACAACTAGATCCTAACTACTGCCTTTCATGGAGCAGTCAGATGTCACCATCACATAATCTATGCAGACCCTGGACAAATAAGAGAATGCACACCTTACACTCAGTGGGCGTTCAATAAATGTTTGACTTAGGGTGGAACATAAGCTCCTTTTGAGTGAGCTTTATGGTGAGATCACTGGAACTGAATCCATTGACAGGTACATAGGAGGTGTTCAGTAAATATTAAGGATAAGTTGATTAAGTGAATGCGTTGGCTACAGGCTCTGCCAAAGTCTTTCTATAAGGATCCGCTATCTGATTTTTAGAAATGCTTCATGCTTGGCAATCCCATTCCATTCCAACATGACCTAGTCTAAGAAATGGTGGAGAAGCTTGGTTTTGGATTGTCTCTTCACCTGGCAGGACAGGCATGGGAACAGACTCTACTATTCATGAGCTTGTGAAGAATCTTCTTCAGGAAGCTTGTATTCGCCTGGGATCACTGCTGCTTCCCACCCCAAGGAGAAGGGAAGCTTGCCCTCTTTGGATGCCATTTGGAGCCTAGCATCTACCCCCATACCCAGGCCCCGTGCCTGTCCATCAGCACAATTGGAATGTCAGTTATTCTGTATATAATTATCTGCTCTACAACCAGGTCAAGCTATAGAGAGATGGAAAATTTCAGGTGTCCAGATTAGTCATCACAACCAATGTGATTTGGTTGGATTTTTTTTTTTAAGTTTTTCAGTTGGACCACTCCGGTCTTAGATTTTTTTAATGAGAGACCCACCCAAGCATCATAGGATATAAACACCCAATAAGAACAAGATCCTGGTATCTCAGCCCTGGGTATGACTCCCTTATTCATGTCTGCTCATCTTCCCTGTCCAGACTTTGGGGCTTTATTTTCTGTGATAACTCTGAGGTTGCCCCTTGGATACAAGGACAGTTAAGTTTCTATCTGATGCTCTGTCACAGATTTGATCTTCTGACCTGCCCTGGGCATAGGGCCACTAATCAAGAATGACCCTTGTGTGTAGTACAGGATTTACCTTCCCAAAGAAAAGTTTGGCCTTTGCCTCAGCTCCTGAAGTAGCTTCTAAGCCCTTGGAATGCCCTGCCTGATAAGAGTGCCTTGTTTATCTGGAGGCCTTGGGCCACGACAGAAAGTCTATGCTAACAGAGTGATTTATGGTGGGGGAACTTGGACTACATGGTATCAACTTGACTTTTGGAGAAGCTGGAGACAGAGGTCCACCATGCAGATCACCAACCATGTCTACATGACTGACCCCCAATAAAAACTCTGGACACCAAAGCTTGAGCTCCCCTGCTTAATAACACTCCATGAATGTTGCTGCATATCATATTATATCATGGAGAAGTAGGTGTTCTTGGGACAACTTGCATCTGGTGACTCCTGGACCCTGCCCTATACTCTCTTTCCTTGGCTGATTTTAATCAGAATCCTTTTATCAATACTTTAATGAACTGTAGCCATGAGTATAATGACTTTTCTGAGCTCTGTGAGCCCTTCTAACAAATTATTGAACCCAAAGGTGGTCTTTTTTAAAAAATTTATTTTATTGAAGTATAGATTTACAATGTTGTGTTAACGCTGAAGGTGGTCTTGTAAGTAGACAGTGTAGGGAGGGTCCCTGGAGGAAGAGAACCAGGCATGGCTTTCTTGACATGAGAGAAGCCATTTTTAGCCTAAGCCATTTTGTGATCTAAGCCTGGCCCCAATGTTTGTCCTTGAATAGGTCTCAGTAATTAATAATCTTAAGGGATTAGGATTGACATATATACACTAATATGTATAAAATGTATATATAAATGTATATATAAAATGTATATATATGAATGTATAAAATACTGCTTTGGGAAAGATCCCTGGTGTTCTCCTTACTTGCTGCAAGTAATAAATCCTTCCTTCTCCTGATCTTTGACTTGGTTGTTTCTTTTAGCTCAACACCCACCAAGAGGTGAACCTAGTTTTCGGGTAACAGTCTTGGATCAAACTTGCAATTTGTGTCAGAATGAAAGTGGTCTTGAAGACCCCCAACTTATCTGTGGCAAAATTGATGGTGGTCCTGAAATTTGCAACCCTAAAAGTGGAACTCCACCTGGCCAAATTCCCATGAGAAGTAATCAGTATCTTCATCTTAGACCTTGGAGACATTCTAGTCTTACTCATGTCCAGGTTGACAGGTCTCTTCTCAGTCATGCCAGGCTGCTCACAGCAGCCACTTTCCACCACTTTTGACCTCCTAGTTGCCCTTTGCAGCCTTCACTGCTTCACCCCCAAGCCAGGGTAAGCCATCCTTCCTTCTGCTTATGCTCTTGTAGAAAAGTCTCCCTTTTCCATATCACTGCTTTCTCTTACCAGGCACAAACCCAGGCTCATACCTATCCAAACAAGATCCTTTTTCTGACAGTCAATTCCTGAACCATCCAAATTCACTGTATCTTCTGGGCTAGCATATGCATATCATACCAGCTTGCTGAAAATAATTTCCAATATACAGACACAGGAGATCCAGTTAAAATAACCTGGAAAAGTCACTATTTACAACAAAGGTATATGTGGAGATCTTGATGTGAATGCAGAAAAGCAGGAGGTCCCTGAATTGAACAGAAAGAAATGACACGAGAATTGGAAAGGACAGTTCTGTATCTTGTATAAGGCAAACCCATCAAAATTGAGAAAGAAAATTAGATTTCCTATTCTATTTTTTCAATAGTGATCCAATTAATACTTGAGCTAAATGCCATCTATAATAATATCATGTTTCTTTAAATCTCAGATTAAATGTTGGAGAAGTGCAGTAAAAGCACAATAATTTGGATCAATTGGCAAAGAATTCAATATGAGTTAATGAAAGTTAGAATTACAGAATATAAAGGAAGAAACACATTACTTCTAAGCACCTACATAGATTTTTTTTTTAATGGTAACCAGGTAGAAGTCTATGGGTCGATTGTAATAAGTAGGCAATTTTCATATGCCATTTCACATTATTTTAATACAAACTGGTGTTACTCAAGTGCTTTAATAACATGGAAAGGAGTTTCCATCCTTAATCAGGTTAAATATTTTTCTTCCAAGGCATGTAAGTTGTTTGGTAAACTCTGTAAAAGAGTAATTCTTATCCCTCATGAAGATAAAATTGAGGAAACAGGAGGGATAGGAAAGAGACCTAAATTAATAAAGAATTACTTGATTTGAATGAGTTGGCATATTATAGATCTACAATATCAAGAGATGGCTTGTTTTCCACAAATCAAAGTAGATACATACTGAGAAATGTATGGTCCAAAAAGTGCTATTAATTCTTCATTTCACTTATTTATGCATTTTTATTTTCATGCACTAATTCATTTAGCAAACATTTCTTCAACATCTTTCTCATTTCAGGCCTCGTGTTCGGTTTTGATTGGTGTTTGATTCCTAGATGTGCAAAACACTGCTTCTGCCTGTAAGGAGTCTGCAGGTTTCAAATGACTACAGTGTGATAAATGGCTGTCTGGTGTGTTCTCAGAGAGCGCAGGGTAGGGGATACTCTCCTTCTTCCTAAGCATGGTGCTACTTATTTCCCAGCCTTCTTTGTGGTCACATGTGGCCATATGACTCAGTTCTTGCAATGGAGTGTTGACAGAAGTCATGCTGTCTACAGCTGGGTCTAGGCCTTGAGAGATGGGCATGCCTCCTGCAGCCTTTCTTTCTCTTGGGACTGGGACAGAGTGGTCCAGCTTTGGCCACAGATGAGGACAATATCCTTGGGTCTAAAGGATAATGGAGCAATGACTTGATAACTTGGAAAAAATTGAGTCCCTGCCCACAAGGCTGGCACCCCTAAATGAACAGATGGAACAGAACTGCCCACAAACCTGGCACACTCACTTTGGAACTGTTACTTGAGGGAGAACAAAAAACTAAACATTTAAAACCACTTTGTGATGGGGTCTTTTTCTTTATTTTTATTACGAAAAATATCAAACTTATAGCAAAGTTTAAAAAATTGTACAGTGGACAGCCATATGCCCACAGCTTGAATCTACCATTAACATTTTACTACACTTTTAAAAAAATTAAAAACCTATCCATCTTTCCACCCAACTATCCATCCATCAGACTTTCTCACTTTTTTGGACACAATTCAAAGTATATTGCAGATATCTGTATACTTTTCCTTAGTACACTGAAGACTGAGTTCACCTGAAGGACAAAGCAGAGATGGGCCTTCCAGGCAAAAGAAACATCATATACAAGGGCAATGAAACACTGCACACAAGTGGGAGGTTGTAGCATGTTGAGAATTGCTATTGTCTCCAGCTGCCTACAGCTTAGGGTAATGAAGTGAGGGCAGCCGAAGATGAGCATTAAAAGTTGACCAGGGTTCCAGTGCTTTGTTAAGTGCATTGGACTTGGTCCTCTAGACAGTGGGGAGCCATCAAAAGGCTTTAAGCAGGGAATTGACATAATTAGATTTGAATTTTAGAATGCACTTTAGAATATGGGTGGTGATGTAGAAAATTATATGGGAAAGAAACAGGAACTAAAAAGACCAATTATGAAACAGGTGAAATAGTCCAGAGGCTGAGGACCCAAACTAGGGCAGTCACTGTGAAGACCAAGACCACAAATTGGGGAAACAGATCAGAGAGTCCTGATTCTGGTTATTCCCACTTCCTGGACAAACTTCCATCTCTTCTGTATGTGCTCTGGTTAAGGAAATCTCCTCTATTAATTTTGTGATAGGGACTGCCATTGTCTTCCACAATAACCTTTATTCCCTTCCATAGCAATAGAAGTTTCAGCTTGGTTAATCCAGCTAAAAAGATGATGATTCCCAGCCTCCCTTGCAGCTAAATACGACCGAAGGTATGGTCAGATTCAGGCCACTGGGATGTGAACGGGAACAGAGTACGCAACTTCTGGGGTGTTCCTGTAAAAGAAAAGACGCCCGTGCTCCCTTCCTTCCTTGTCTCTTTCTCATGGGCTGGAATGTGGAGGTGATGGAGAGCTATCCCTGACAATTTGTTCAAGAAGACTCTATGGATGGGAAAGCAAGGAGGTGGAAAGGTCCTGGGTCCACAAACAGTTGAGCTGTGACCGTGCACTACTTGTCTGGACTGTTTCAGGAGACAGAAACAAATCTTTATCTCACTTGAGCCACTGTATTTGGGGGAATATTATTACTGGAATCCAGTGTGTAACAATGAGATAGTCCAGAGTAGCTAAAGAGATGGATTCTCCCCATGTAAGTTCTAATCTTGATGACTCCTTAAGTGCAAAATGCAGTTATGCCCCTGGCGGTCCAGTGGTTGGGACTTGGCACTTTCACTGCCGTGGGCCTGAGTTCAATCCCTGGTCGGGGAACTAAGATCCTGAAAGCCACGTGGCACAGCCAAAAGAAAAAGGAGAGAGAGAGAATTGGTTCAAAGAATACAATCAGGGCTTCCCTGGTGGTGCAGCGGTTGAGAGTCCGCCTGCCGATGCAGGGGACGCGGGTTCGTGCCCCGGTCCGGGAAGATCCCACGTGCCGCGGAGCGGCTGGGCCCGTGAGCCACGGCCGCTGAGCCTGCGTGTCCGGAGCCTGTGCTCCACAAAGGGAGAGGCCACAGCAGTGAGAGGCCCGCGTACCACACACACAAAAAAGAATACAATCATACAATCCTTGGAGTTAGAAAGACTGGGGTCTGAATACAAGCATGCCATTGGCTGGGTGGCCTCACAAAAGCTATTTAACTTCTCTGGAACTTGCTTTATTGTCGTTACCTCATTGTTTTCTTCGGTAGAAGGGGAGAAATGGTCATGTTACTGTGAAAAGTAGTAAGTGTCTTTTCACTTGTAAAAAATTTGTGCCCAGTGCCTGGCACGTGGTGGGGTCTCCCACGTGATGGTTATTGTCGTTATGAATAACTGGGGGGAAGAATGCAGAGACAGTGCCAACATTTGCTTTTCTCGCTGGCCCGCACCATACCTGCTTTCTGATTTGTTAAAAGACTTCGTTTTTTAAAGAGAAGTTTTAGGTTTACAACAAAATTGAGAAGGCGGGACAGAGATTTTCAATACACCCCTACTTCCACACATGCATATCCTCCTGCATTATAACGCCAGTCATCAAAAAAATATATTTTTTTAACCAGGGATGAACATACGTTGACACATCATAATCACCCAGAGTCTGTAGTTTACTTTAGGGTTAACTCTTGGTATTGTACATTCTATGGTTTAGACAAATGTATAACGTCATGTATCCATCATTATAATATCATACAAAGCATTTTCACTGCCCTAAAAATCGTCGGTGCTTTGTCTAGTCACTCTCCGTTCCCCCACACCAAGGGCCACTACTGATCTTTTTAAATTTTCTCCATAATTTTGCCTTTACTCAACGTCATATAGCTGAAATCACACAGTACGTATTTCAGATTGGTTTCTCCAATGTGACCTCATCTTAACTAATTTCATCTGCAATGACCCTATTTCCGAATAAGGTCAGATTCTGAGGTCAGCACATCTTTTGGGTGGCGGAAGGGGTAGGGGTGGAGGCGGAGGGAGGAAATCAGTTTAACTGGCAACACCTGGGATGAGGAGGTGCTTGAATTAGAAATGCCTGGGCCCCTCAGCTGAGCTCCGGGAGCTCCCTCCCTCCCTCCCTCCCTCCTTCTTTCCTCCCTTTCCCTCCCCTCCCACACCTTCTCTTGCTTCTTCCCCTCCCTCTCTCCTGTCCCCTCTGTTTCTTCTTCCCATTCCCTTCCCCCCACCCCTCCCCTCCTCCGTCATCTGTCCATCTCCTTAAGAGGCCCCAGTGAGATGCACAGATCAGGAATGTCAGGCTGCCCGCAATGGCAGCAGCCCGAAGCAGCTCCCAGACATCTCCCCAGCCCTAGGGAAGGGGAGGAGGCCAGGCTCATCTGCATGTCCTTCTGCTTTGCAAACCTTGTCTCTGCTGCCATTTTTAGCAGTGGCTTAACTCACAGGGACCCTGCCCCGGCCCTCACACTGTCATCCCAGACCTGCAGGCGACGTCGCGCTCTCCCTCCCTGCTGTCACGGGACACCCGCTGCCCCGCTGACAGCCAGCCCGCTTTCCTGACATTGTGACGCATCTGCCTGGACAGCCGAGGATAGTGCTGCAGTTTCCATGGAAACCTGAGTGCCTGTGGGGACTCTAATAGGACTCTGACCACTGGAAAGGCCCTGAACAGATGCCAAGAGTTTAGGGACAGCGGTCAGCCAGCTTGCTTCTCTGGCGAAGAATTACAAAACCTGGCTACCCGCTTGAAGTGAGGATGAGGGGCTATGTAAGAAGGACAAATACAAACTAGACTTTAAATGGATTATCTTGCCAGTTGCACGAGGCTTTCGTTTGGCTATCCGTGGGGGCTTGGGGTTATACCTGAAGGAAGAGAGGGGTGGAGAAAGACACGAAGGAGAGGAAGGTGCCTTGTTCCTCTGTAGAGAGAGAGGTGCAGGAAAGAAGCAGGAGGCTCGGTTTTGATGAGAGGCATGTTGAATCTTGCAGCCCCAGCAGTACCACCCGGAGTCCAGGAGATGCAGTGGAGGAGGGGGTCCCATCTCAGGTTCTGTCTTCCCCTCAGTTTTTCCCGGGATCATGGTGCAGCTCAGGACCTCTGAAAGCTTATCTGTCCTGAATGGAGGACTTTGGGACCAGACAACATGTGGCCAATGGGCCAGTTCACCAAGGGCATCTCCCTTCTGGATCTGCTACACTAATGAGTGGCTGTGCAGCCCTTGGAGGTGCCAAAGAGAGGTCCCAAGGCTGAAGACAATGAATGAAGTCTTTTAACTTTGAGAAATATTCACAATTGTAGTTATTAGCTATAGCATCCTATTCAGCGATTTTTGACAACAGACAATTTTTGTTTATTGACTCATAGGGGTGTATTTCATTTACTGTTTACTGAGCATGGTTCCCCAGGATCTACCCTTCCTTCCTCTTGGTAGGTACAGAACTGTCCAGCTGGACTACATTTCCCACCTTCCCCTGCAGCCAGCCATGCCCACGTGACTAAGTTCCAGAAAATGGGATGCTGTGGAAGTGAGATGTGCCCTCCCAGGGTCCTGCCCTTCAGGGAAGCTGCTTGCCTTCCAAACCTCTTACCCGGCCTGGAAGGCAGACTTAGGGATAGTGAACCAGGTCCAATAAGGGTGAGACCACAGGGAGCACTGGAACAGCAAGAAGGAAGGAACCTGAATCCCTGGCAGACCCAGTGGATCCGAACTGCTGCACTCTCCACCCCTTGGCCTGCCCTGGATAACTCGAACTTCAAATGAGAGGAAAATGAGCCTTCTCTCTTATCTAAGTTGCTCCTACTTTCATCTCTGTTAAAGCAGCTGAACAAATACATCCTAACTGCATCAATAAGTAACTTGCTTTTCATCACGCACGCTTACTGGTGTTCGGAAAACATGAGAGTTAAACTTGAACCTACTCTTTCCTGTTGAAATGACTGCTCACACATCACCTGTTTTTGCCTGTTAATCAACACAATCCACCACTTTCACCCAGAGGGCTTCTTATCTCAGGAAGTTGGCCCAGAACCCTTTAGAAAATATTCAGGTTCTCAAAGAGCCAATGGAAAGGTCAAATCATATGGTTCCACTCCAGAGAGGGAACCTTGGTTTTAGGAGCTGTAGGAAACCCCGGGGAGCCCCATGACCTTATATTCCAGACCTTGATTTTAATTTAAAAGATTCTGGGCCAGTTCACATAAGTGTATTTGTAAGTGTGTGTGCTGTGGGTTTTGTGAAGAAATGTGGTCATAATCCCTTCGGACCCCTCAGCTGAATGTCATCCCTTTATGCTATTTTGCCTTCTCACCCTCTGACTGTCAACCCCAGAGGGTATGAACTCAGAAGACCGAGCCAGTCATCCTGACCTGCTGTCCTCTCTGATTTACTTTTCCTATTCTGACTTGAACTGAACTGTACTTCTCTGTAGAGAAGTGCTTTTTTTTTTTTTTTTTTTTTTTTTTTTTTTTTTTTAAGAAATTAAGCTCCTTTAGAGATTAAAGTTTGGCTCCCTCAGCTTCCTTACAAACTCACAGGATTAAAACTGGGTCATAGAAAAATAGTTGTTCCATTTTCTAACCAGATAATAGCTTCGGGCAGTGCCAGATTCTCCTCCTCTGGGCCCGCCTTCTTCATGGGCCTCTTTGCAACCTCCCCACCTCCCTGGGCCAAGGGCACTCACCCTTGTCACTTACCAGCTGATGCTGCACTGTACCCTTTTCCTTGTCATCACTAATTGATGCTATTGGCCTTCAGGGGGCCCTCTCTGCTCCCCCTTCCTTTTCACACACCTCCCTCCTCCCCCCAGGATGCATTTTGATCAGGGGCAAGGACACTTTACTGGGTCATGGTGCTAAGAGTAGAATTTTTGGTCTGTCCTCAAGGGTTTAATGCTCTGAGACTGTCGTAGATGGTGTTCTTATTCAAAAATATGTGCTGGCCCTTCCTGAAGGAGATGATACTCTGCTGTCCCCCTCCCAACCCCCAGCATCAGGCTTGACCATGTGACTTGCTCTCGCTAACAAAGTCATGTGACATGCATCCTGTCCAGGCAAAAGCTTTAAGAACCAGACCATGGTTTGCTGTGTGTTTTTTCCCCTCTTCCACAAGCTGGACAATGGGCCAGAAGAAGGCTGCTTCATCAGCCTAGATCCCAAAGAAGATGACATGAAGCTGGATGTAGTCTACCCATGATGGACGTGTAACTTATGCAAGAAATAAACTTCTGTGGCTGTAAAGTCATTGTGGGATGGGGACTGTTGTTACCGCAGCACACTTAGCCTTTTCTGAGTGTTCCAGAACATATGTGGAAATGGGCTTAGACCTCTTTCTGTGAAGCTGTGGTTGGGCTTGGACTGGTCATGCCAAGACATTGCTTCATCAGGAGAGGATGTTGTGGAGAGATTAAATCTATCTCTGCTCGAGGCCTTAGAAATAATTTTTCTTTCCCCTTGTTCAAGACTTGTTGTGACCTTGATGTCATCTGTTCCCATACGTGCCCTCATTTTCATCCCCGGTCCATCTCAAGGCAGGACATAACCTGTCTTCCTGAGCCCCAGCAAGAGACCATTACACAAAAAGAACTAGAGAGCGATGTTGATTTTACTGACGATTTCATAGGCAGGATAGAGAGGTTTTCATCACACATTTGAATGCTAACTGCCTGTTCGTGCTCTACGTGATACAGCGTACTCTGGAGCCAAAACTGCTCTTCCACTTACTGTGTGACCTTGGGCAAGTTACTTAAATTCTATGCATTTTCTCTTCTGTAAACTGTGGACAAAACATTCCCGTGTACTAGGGTTTGTGAAATAAAGTTCATATTTTATGGCAAGACAAGAAAATTTTTAACATAAGTTCTCCTCTGCCCTTTGGCCTCCTCTCTCTCCCCTACTGTGCATTGTGTATCTGTCTTATGCATTGACCAGACCGCCCCCATTGGCAGAAATACCTGCTCAACCAGAAAGAGCAACATTCTCCTAGCATCAAAAAGACAACTCCTTAAAAGATAACATTCCTTCTTGATCTCGTAAGGGGTCACGACGGTGCTTAGATCTGGATTGTATAAACTGTCAATTATACGTCATTGAATGTACAGCCCTCCATCTCAAAAAAACTTTGGAAGCTCTGAGAACTGTTCTGCCTGTTAGAAGTCAAAACACAGTTATCTGAGATGCTCTTCCCGGGTTATAATCCTCAAATTTGGGCACAATAAAATTTTCCACTTCTTTCATAGATTGACCATTGATTACTTTTCATCGACAGGTTGCTATTATCGGTCTCTGAAAAGTATGAAAGTTTGACTTGACCTGACCTCTTCCTGTTGACAGCCGGTTCATCCTTTACCTGTTTTTTCCTGGTAACCTGAGCTATCTATGTAAACTGAGGCTGGGAGGGAATACAATGCCTGACACAATAAATGTGCAACAACTTCAGTTATTACTAGTGTTCTTTCTGTTACTTACGTCTTCATCAATATGCTTGCTTTCCTGAGTCACTTCCTCCCACCCTGTCTTTCCTTCGACCTTCCCCTGCAGGACACCCAGCCTCGTGGGCTCCAGTCTCCTCCCTGCTAGACTTCAAGTCTTCCACCCCAATTGATTCCCTTGTGTATTTGGGATCCTGGCCTTTGTGCTTGCTTTTGCTCGCGCCCTCTCTCTCTCTCTCTCTCTCTCTCTATCTCTCATTTCCCATTTTCTCCTCCCGCCCCCCACCCTTCTGTCAGCTGTCCCCCCTTGGAGAAATGACTTGCAGGAACAGCCTGGAACTTAACACGGAGGCTCTTGAGGGATTACACCCCACAGCCCTAGGCACCAAGGATGGAAGCTGGACCCCCCTCAAAACCCCCAACCTCCCAAGCTGGGTCTTCTCACCTCGTCTGCCATTGCAGGCAGTCGGACGAGGACCACTCTGCAGAGGAAAGGATGCTGGCAATCTGTCCCCAGTATCAGTGAGCTTCAGTTAAGGTACTATCCAGACCTAGAGTGTTTGCCTTTCAAAGATTATGGCTACCTGAAGAAAACTCCCCTTAAAGGCATTCCAGGACAATGGAAATTTCTAGTGAAATCAGGCCAACCAAACGTGGCTGTATTTGAACATCCAGAGCCAGGCCCAGCTGGGGCAGATGACAATGAGATGACGATGAGAACAGGCCCAGAAATGTCTGTCTGGTCACATTGTGTGAAATGAGCATGTTTGCTTTTTTTAGTAGCTATGTCACAGTTTTGGCTCATTTCGTCTTGTGTTCCATTAAGACCCTCAGATTTTCCTCATGGGTCCCTTAGGTTCTGCTGAAATCTAGTCTTTAGTGGCTCCAAGACCGCGTGCCTGGTGGTTCAGAGCGTGGGCGTGGGGTGGGCAGACATCCTTTCCAATCCGCGTTTTACTGTGTGAACAAGTTATGCTGAGGCTCACTTCCTTCATCTGTAAAGTGATAATGATGATGATCATCACTCTCCTCATCCCCGCCTCACAGACGTTTTAGGGTTCAACAGGATAAAGTATGTGAAGTGTTTGGTCCAGGGCCTGGGACACAACAAATTCCTGCTGCTGTTGCTGTTGTTACTGTTACTATTACTGCAGGTCATCTGGCCTTGCGGGCCCCCCTTGCAGCTCTTAAAAAATGATCTCTGACTCTCTGAGCTTGTTTTTATTGGAATCTTTCTGGGAAATAGTATCATGAAGCCAAGTATTCACTCTTGCTTGTCCTCAGCACCTTGCTCATTAACCAGTGTTGGTGACAGATGCCGGGGCCCCACTTAGTTTACACACGCTGCCCTGCACGGCCCTGTGAGGTTGGCATTACCATTCCCATTTCATGGATGGAAAAGAGGCCCAGGGAGGTTGAGACACTTTCTTGATGTCACACAGCCGGAAAGCAGCAGAACCAAGGTATGAACCAGAGACTATACAACCTTAATTTTTTTTTTTTTTAGCAACCACTTTTTTTTTTAGCACTATCTATGCTCCTGGCACTGTTTTAACTACTTTACAAGTACTACCTCATTTCATCCTAACAGTTCTATGAAGTAGGTACCATTACTGCCTCCATTGTGCGGATGAGGAAACTGAGGCGCATAGAGGCTAAGACACTTGCCTGAGTTCATAGGTGTGAGTGGCAGAGATGGAATTCAGACCCAGGCAATCTGGTCCCAGCCGCCTCATGAAGATGTTCTTTCCCATACGCCTCACCGCCTCTCTTGAGGTTCTGGTTTTCTCAGTGGGCAAATTGGCTGCCTTGCTGGTACATTCATGGCCTCCCCTTCCCTCATCTCCTCAGCCACTTAGAGGAGATGCACTCTGTGTGCATCTCACCAGGAACACAGAGGACAACTAAGCCCCTCTACCCTTCCCTCCTCCTCGGAAGCCCATGGGCTTGGGTAGCACACTGGTAGAGCCAGAGGCAGCTGGTGGTTGGGTAGGCTGCCAGTGTGGACAGCCCGTCTGCAAGTTCCCCAAGAGAACCAAGTTGTCAGAGCTGTCCCAGGTCCTGGACCAGAGCCAGAGCCCCAGTGGCCTGTCTCCCTGCCAATCCCACTGCAGGGAGGTCCATCCTTAGCGGGACTCCCTAGGACATCATTTGACAGCATGCAAATAAACAAGCAAACAAACAAGAATTCTTAGAAAGACAACCTGCCCTGCCAAGCACTGTAAAATCCAGCTCCTATAGGCCTGGATCCTGTAGGGAGATGCATACCATCTCTGCCTAAAGAAATTCCCTGAGCATCTGCCAGAGCTCTCCAGCAGGAAAAGGGGGTGCTTACTCCATTTTTTACCAATGTGAGTTATTAGGAAGTGTCTCATTCTGAGT
Source organism: Physeter macrocephalus (assembly GCF_002837175.3). Lineage (NCBI taxonomy): Eukaryota > Metazoa > Chordata > Mammalia > Artiodactyla > Physeteridae > Physeter > Physeter macrocephalus. Next base: position 3,302,736 of record NC_041221.1, read on the forward strand.
CAAAGCTACTCCCTTAAAAATTCCTCCCATTCTCCTAGGCCATCTTCTGAAGTAACAAGATCAAGACTGCTTCCTCCTCCACATGACAACCCTTTAATATTTAAAAGCAGCTGTTTTTTTTTTTCTTTTTTTTAATCTCCAGTTCCCTGGGCTAAATATAACCAATTCTTCCATCCAGTATTCCTGCAGGGTGGTTCCAAATTCCTCACTAATCAGAATGCCTTGATTGGAGTGCTCTCAAATCATCAATGTTCCCTTAAAATGAGGCCCCAGGAACCGAACTCACTGTTAGAATTGGAGCAAGCAGCAGGCACCCCTGGGATCGGACATCCCTAACTCTGGTCTGGTCTTCCACATGTGGGCTGCATGCACTTTCCTTAGGAGCTGGGTTGCCCTGTGGTTTACTTTGATCTTGACTTTGCACATAAGTTGCTGCCAGTTATGTTTTCCCCACCTTCTAAACTTGGACAAGAGAATTTTTTAACCTAAATGCATGCTTTTGTATTAATTGCTATTTAAACTCATCGGAATCCCTTCAAACCAAAATTGTAGTCAAATTCAACATGTTCCCCTAGCAAAGAATACTATCTTACACTCTGCATTCACATCATCTTCAAAACTGAAAAAAAAAACTTTCTTAATACATTTGTCCAAGAAAAATACTGAAAAGACATTCTGCCAGAGGCAAAAAACAAAAAAACAAAAAAACAAAAAAACAAAAAAACAAAAAAACAAACCATTGGGGGGAATTCCCTGCCAATCCAGTGGTTAAGATGCTGCGCTTCAAATGCAGGGGGCGCGGGTTCGATCCCTGGTCAGGGAACTAAAATCCCACATGCCACACAACACAGCCAAAAAAAAAAAAAGCATTGGGTTACCCATTAAAGAGAATTCTCCAGAAGAATGTCGATTGAAGAGACATCCTGTCACACTGATAGTCAACAAATTTTAAGCAGATGGCTTGGAAATTAGTTAGAAAAAGGATGACGTGATCATCGTCACTCAACCAGCTGGTTAACTCAAACAGCTATAAATGCACTGAGTAAGATTCTGTCTCTTCCACCACAAAGATGTCACAATAGACTGTCAAATACTTAATGGAAATCAAATCTTGTGAAGGAGAAGCCTCTTGAATTAAAAAACAAAACAAAAACAAAAACGAATGAGGTTGGTTTATTTTTTAAGAGTACACGCTGATTCCTAGTGATCACATTTTAAAATGTCCACAAATCATCTGTTTCATATTCAAATCCAGTGGGACTCCAAAGGCCACGTTGATTGGTTTGGAGGTGGGCATGTGACCCAAGCCTGACGAATCAGAGTCAATGGAGAAACCTTTGCTGGAGCTATTTAGAACTATTTATTCCTCTTTTCACTGAACTATCCTCCTGCTCAACTTGGAAGATATAAACCTGGGGTGTCTTCATCATCACATGAACAGAACCTACCTGAGAAAAAAGTCAACACGGAGGCAAGCAGGGAAACAGGGTAGGCAGCTACTAACTCATGATATTTTTTGACACCTTGATTTAGAAATGTCTGAAAAACAGAAACTCACTTGGACTTCTCAGTTACAGGAGCCAATAATTCCTTCATTTTGGCTAAGCCCCTAACTTTCTTTTATTTTTGTCGTTGTTTTGCTTTTTGGTTTTTGTTTTTCCACTCTTTATTTTTTCACTGAAGTATAGTTGCTATACAATATTATAAGTTACAGTTGTACAATATAGTGATTCACAGTTTTAAAGGTTATACTTTACTTATTGTAAAATATTGGATATATTCCCTGTGTTGTACAATATATCCTTATAGCTTATTTTATACCTAATGGTTTGTACCTCTTAATTCCCTGTCCCTAAATTGCCCTTCTCCCATTTTCTCTCCCCACTGGTAACCACTAGTTTGTTTTTGTATTTGTGAGTCTGCTTCTTTTTTGTTATATTCACTAGTTTGTAGTTTGTTGTATTTTTTAGGGCCCACATATAAGTGAGATCATACAGTATTTGTCTTTCTCTGTCTGACTTATTTCACTTAGCATAATGCACTCCAAGTCTGTCCATGTTGCTGCAACTGACAAAATTTCACTCTTATATGGCTGAGTTGTATTTCTTTGTGTATATGTTCTTTATCCATTCATCTGTTGTTGAACCCTTAGGTTGCTTCCTTATCTTGTAAGCCCCTAACTTTTTGAAATTTATGTCTATCTCATCTTTTCAGCTCCCTCAAGCCCAACTAATATATGCATTTAAGTCTATAAATGTCCCTCTAAGTATGGCATTAGCTGCATTCTTACAGGCTTTAATATGTCACAGCTTACTTAGCATTCAGTTCAAAATATTTTTTAATATCTGCTGTGATTTCTTACTGGACCCATAGGTTATTTAGAAGTGTGTTAATATTCAAACATTTGGGGCTTTTCTGGGAATATTTTGTCATTATTTCTGGGTCCCACCAGTCTGTAAATATATACACAGGCTCTCATTTCCCATAAAATTTTCTTCAACAAGTATTTTGAGGTCTCCATATAGGCATCTTTCTTACATGGGGTCACAAGTAAGTTCTCCCCCTTCAGGTGCCACCCCGTTTCCACCATTTCCTGATGCAAATTTGCAATGTAATGTGTTATCTGCTGATTTTGTCTCATGGAAGCAGGGGCCTGGAGCCCTCTAGATGTAAAGTTATGCTTCATTCAAGTAGTGGAGGGGGGGAAAGAATGTCCTGTAGTAGACATATTTAGTTTGCCTACCCAACATCACTTCCTTGCAGGAAGTATGCTTCCAGTCTTCCATGTAGTTCTAGTGGGTTTGTCAATCATTGTAAAGTCCCTCCTGCCACACTTCCCTCTGTAGAAATGGACATGTGACTCAGGATGGTCAATCAGAGTCTTCCTTAGGAATTTTCTGTAGTACTATCAACAGCTACCCCAGTCTTCTTCAACTGCAAGGTTATGAGTACAGGGCTTCCAGGGGCTATGTTCATAGCCCCATAGATAAGGCCTGCAGAAAGAATAAAGTCAAGCTGAGACAAGTAGAGCTGAGAAATGGAACAAAAGATAGAAAAGAACCCTGCTAACATCATTTGAACCCTTAGATCTATTGAAAGCTAGAACCTCCCCTATACTTTCCATTTTCATAAACCCACAGATTTCCTTTAGCTTATTGTAATTTGGGTAGTGGTGCTGTCACGTAAAACCAAAAAAGCCCTATATTGCTTATAGTGGGTTGAATGGTGACTTCCCAAAAGGCATGTTTATATCCTAATCCTCAGAACCTGTGCATGTGACCTTATGTGGAGAAAAAGCCTTTGCAGATATAATTAAATTAAGGATCTCAAGATGAGATCATCCTGAATTATATGGGTTCGTCCCCAATTCAATGGCAAGTATCCTTATAAGAGACATACCAGAGAGAGGAGAAGATGGCCACATGGAGATGGAGACAGTGATTGAAGTAGTGCAGGCACAAGCCTAGGAATGCTGGCAGCCACCAGAAGCTGGAACAGGCAATAGAATCTCCCCTAGAGCTTCTGGGTGGAATGCAGCTCTGGCAACACCTTGATTTTGGACTTCTGGCCTCCAAAACTGTGAGAATAAATTTCTATTAAGTCATCCAATTTTTTTCCACTTTTGTATCAACTCAGAGAGGTAGCCAAGGAGCGTTATTTGGGCCCTGATGTCTTATAATGTTTCAGACAACAGGGACTGAGCCAACAGATGCCATGCTATATTCCAGATTGTTCATTCCCTCCGACCAACAAAGTCTTTTCAATGGGTTAGTCTGGGCGTACCTGCCTCCCTCTTCACTGAGAATGAGTTGTCTCCCAGGACTCTCCTTAAAAATAGGTTACTGGTAAATCTGTCCTCCCTTCCCCCTATTTTACATAGGGAAGTGTTAATAGTTCAAGCATTAGAGTTGGCTAGAACAAGATTTTAATTCCCTATTTCTATGAGCCCATGGACAAATTGCTTTACATTTCAGAGCTCCAATTCCCTCAGTTGCAAAAAGGAGATCTCTAACTCACTGTGTATTATAAAGATTAGACAATACATGCAAAGCATAGAGCAAGTGACCTGGCCCATGGTCCATGGTCCATTTACTCAGTAAATATAAACTATGTGTATTAGTCGGTTTGGGCCGCTGCAAGAAAAAGATCCAAGGCTAAGGGGCTTAATGACAGAAACTTATTTCTCATGGTTCTGGAGGCTGGAAGTCTGAGATCAGGGTGCCAGCATGGTCAGGTTTTTGCTGAGAGCCCTCTTCCTGGCTTGCAGACAGCTGCCTTCTGCTGTGTGCTCATATGGCAGAGAGAATGAGAGAGTCCTCTGACCTCTTCTTACAACAGCACTAATCCCATGATGAGGGCTCTACCTTTATGACCCAAAGGCCCCATTTCCTAATACCATCACATTGGGGTTTAGGGCTTCAACATATGAATTGGGGGAGAGGAAGACACAAACATTCTGTCTATAGAACTATGGCATGTTGCTAGATATATTTGAAACCCAGCTTAGGACTTTGTACAGATATTGAGCTGCAATATACTCAGAGATGGTACACCCAGCGTTATGGATGTAATTCATAATTTGCCAGGGATGGTTTAGGAATAGGCATGCGGCCCAGTTTTGGCCAATGAGATGAGAAGAGTAAGTCTGCTATGGGTTGTTTGGGAAAGATTTCTTCCTTTATCAAAATTGGCACACAAAAATGTATCCATTCACACTTTTTTGACACTGTGATGTAAAACTACAGTGCGTGGAGTGCTAGCAGCCATCTTGTGGCCAAAAGGCAAGAGCCCAGAAAAATCTCAGTGAGCAGACGTAGAGCCATGAGGTCAACAGACAGTTGAGTTTACCGACTCTGCACATGCCAACCTCCAACCTCTTGAGATGTGAGATAATAAGACCCTGAATGTCTAAGCCATTTGTAGTTGAAAACCTCCTTAGTGTTACCCAAGGATTTTGCATCTTGGTATAGTTGTTCTTGCTAGTGACACACTACTTTTAGGCTTAACAGGCAACACCTTAAAGCAGTTCTATGACAGCTGTTACTATCTATGACTCTCTCCTCAATGCCAAAACCAAATAGTTTCATCCTCAGTGCTCTGTGTTCTGTTGAAACATTTTCCCATCACTTGGGGTGGGGGGAAAACCTTTCTCCACCAAAAGCAATGACCCTATAAAGCTCAACACATGGTGATCAATGTATGTAGTGGAAATATTTCTCCCATTAAAATCTAATCATAACATGCACTTCATCTGGGGACTGGGTGCGCAGGACAGCAACTTGCTGAAGCTGTGTGCCGAATTAGACACGGTTAGGAGCTGTGCTGTCTGAATGCTGAATTTTATTTGACGGTAAGCTTTGTCTTGTTTCTTTTCTGTCTTCCCTACATTCGTTCTCTTGAATGGAGGCCAGATTCTTCCCTCCTCCCCTAAGCAACGGACAGGCCTCCCTGAAAGGGGCTCGAGAGTTCAGGCTGCTGGGTGACTGATGGTGACTAATTTAAGGGAGGCTGAGGGGAAGCCCCTGCTCTTCCGCGCATAAATCTTCTCCACTCTGCCTGATACAGGCACCACCGGGTCATTCGCCTGCCTTCTAGGAAAGCCCAAGAGAACGCCTTCTGATAGAATAAGAGTTAACCCTTAACTGCCAGGTTTAGTACTAAGAGGGTCTGGATGCTACGGGACCAAGTCTCATCTCTTCTGCCTCATCTTTTCCCCCTTCCATGGTCATCTCCTTCTCACCTTCCCCCTCCCCATCCCCATCCTATTCCTTAGACTACTGCCATGGCCTCCCAACTGGTGTCCATCTTTCTCCTTTTGTTTCCTACAGGCCATTTACGCATTTAAAGCGCAGAAAACCTTGAAAACCAGAAATTACCCGAAATAATCTTGTCACCCTCTTGCTCAAAATGCTCCGGTGCTTCCTCTCTTGCTTGGGATAAAATTCAAAGTGTTCACTACAGTGCACGTGGCCCAGGCCAGCTCTCCTTCCAGCCCCCTTTCGCCATCTTGCTCCTCACCTAGCCCCACATCTGTGGTAGAGTGCCAGGAGACCAGCAGGGCACACTTCTGCTCTCCTGTGGAAGAAGGGGGCCAGGAGACAAAAGAGGGAGGCGATGCTGACTCCCAGGCGCAGGGACACTCTCTAGGAATGCTTGGGTTTCTCGGGTGAAAGCTGAAGCAGAGAGGGACTTCCCTTGTGGTGCCGTGGTTAAGAATCCGCCTGCCAATGCAGGGGACACGGGTTCGAGCCCTGGTCTGGGAAGATCCCACATGCTGTGGAGCAACTAAGCCCGTGAGCCACAACTACTGAGCCTGAGTGCCACAACTACGGAAGCCCGCACGCCTAGAGCCCATGCCCCACAACAAGAGAAGCCACCGCAATGAGAAGCCCGCGCACCGCAACGAAGAGTAGCCCCCGCTCGCCGCAGCTAGAGAAAGCCTGCGCGCAGCAACGAAGACCCAACGCAGCCAAAAATAAATAAATTAATTAATTTTAAAAGATAAAATAAAACACACACACACACACACACACACACACACACACACACACACAAGCTGAAACAGAGAAAGTTGGAAACTAGGAAATCCGAGCCAAGTATTGGGTCATAGTTACCCTCCAAGTCCAGACTGAAGTCAAATGCCTACGAGAGAAACCTGGATCAAGGGCAAGACAAGAACATTCTTCCATCCTGGGATCTGGAATGGGTGTGAAGGAGGACATGTGTTATGGAGAGAGAATGCAGGAGATAGAAAATCCACAATTGCCCCCGCAGGATTCTGTGAAATGCTATGTATGGCTCCTTGATGCTATGGCTCCTGAAGCTCCAGAGCCCAGGCTAAGCTCCTGTGACACCGTGCTGTGCTGCCACCAGCTGTCACAGGGGCACTCCATCCTGGCCCTTCCCCTCATTGCTCTTGGCCTTGGCCCCTGTGCCAGAGCACACACTTCTTTGCCATGATCCCTATCGACACAAGTAAAGACCAGCTCTAGCACAGAATGTCAGGTGGTCATGGCACTTTTTGGTTTGATGGAAACACCGAAATGACTTCTCTGAACAAATTTGGCTGTAAGATAAGTAACAACTATTTCCAATGAGCAAAAGTACAACTAAAAGTCAATGTCACACTAGGTCCTTTTAATTTCAGAAGGTGTTTATTTTCCCTCCGAGGCCAAGCAGTATTTTTTTTAGTTTGTTTTGTTATGTACACATGAGGAAAAATAAGAAACTAGAGGTAACCTGAGGTTTCTGTAAGCGACAGGGCTTTCTCCCGTCTGAAAGGTGGATTGTATTGCTGGCTGGACTTATTCTGTTCTCTGAGTGTGAAATGAGAACCTTGGGAGATTCTTGTCCATTTGAGGGTAAACCAGTATTCAGCTGGGTCTGCTGGAACGGGCAGACTCACTGTTCATTCACGGATGATACTGGAGCTGCCCTGCCCCTTGGATAAGAAATGCCATGCACCCTAACTCACTCTCGTCTCTGATGCATGTGTGTGCTGGACTGGGCTCCTGGGTCCCATCCCATCCCAACTTTGTCCAAGTAAGATGTGTCTTGCCTTGTGTCATGTACACCTTTGCCTCTTCGATAATTTCTGACTGTGTACAGGGATGTTTGACACTTTGACTTGTACAGAGGAGACTATAAATAAGGGTATTGAAAAAAAAAGGATTTTGGAGGGTCATATGTGGTTTAGTCATTTTTCCCCTTATGTTTCAATATTATATTATGCTCATCACATCTCAGACGATCACCTTAAATAATTTCCCATTATCTTTGGCAATACTTTCCAGACCTCTTGTATATAAGCAGTGGAATTTGTTTTTCTCAAGTGAAATTTTACACAGATCTGCAATTTATAAGACAGATAAAAGTACAGCTTAAACTAAGCTCTTCACCGAGGAGAGACTGGGACCTCGACCGATTGAAACCTTGCTGACAACTCTGCCAGGGCAAGAACTGAATATATGTAGGCATGGGTACCCTGAGTTCAGTGTGGTGGCTTCCGTGTTTAAATGATTAGAAGGCCAGCGGGCAAGGAGAAAGGGGGGTTGAGAGGAAGGCCAATGCATTTCCTGCTGCAGAGTCCCTTCCCCACCCTGTGCTGAGGGACCCCCGGCACCCAAGACACCAAAGAGCCTTCACAAAGCCACAGCCGCCCTTCCAGGCTTTGTCACCCTGTGGTGAGACAGAGATGCCCAGACACATCTGGTTCTGATGACTGAACCCATCCATGTGGGAGTGGGTTGAGTTTCTCAGAACAGCAGCAGCCCCCCTTTCCTCCTCCTCCTCTTTCTCCTCTTCCTTCTCTTCCCAAGAGGAAGGGAAGCAGATCTGTTCTCCACAGGAGACGTGCTCTCAAAAATGTTCGCCATCAAATGAAAACATGACCATCCTTTGTTCAGGAGAATGGGAGCCAGTCGCAGCGTAGTTGAGATTCTGTTGAAACACAGGATTTCCTTCCCCACTTGGCCAGAGCCAATTATCATTTTGGAACCCATGGCTGTCTCTAAGAAAGATAAGATGTGTCACTAGGCAAGGGTTTGGCCACACGTTCATGGTGGGGCCTCTACAGCGTGCGATAAGCTCTCTGTGTCTGTGTCCTCTCAGCTGTAAAGCTGGGAACAGAGTTGGGCTCAAACATTCTAGAATTTCTGGGACTTCCCTGGCAGTCCAGTGGTTAGGACTCCATGCTTCCACTGCAGGGGGCACGGATTCGATCCCTGATCAGGAAACTAAGGTCCCGCGTGCTGCGAGGTGTGGCCAAAAACAAACAAAAAATATTCGAGGACTTCCCTGGCGGTCCAGTGGCTAAGACTCCACAATTTCACTGCAGGGAGTGCGGGTTCCCCTGATTGGGGAACTAAGGTCCCACATGCTGCAAGGTGTGGCCAAAAAAAAAAAAAAAAATGTCTGGAATTTCTGATGAAAGAGCACAAGTCCCAGGCTGCAAATTCTATTCTCCTTAAGGCATTTGACTTTAACGCTGTCAGAGAATGAGCTTACCTTCAAGGGGCTGCGGGACTAAGACGAACTGAGGCTGCTACAAGCCCAAATCCCTGCACATCAGGTGTGATGGTCACCCTTATGTGTCCACTTGGCTGGGCTGTAGCACCAGGGATTTAATCACATTCTAATCTAGCTGTTGCTCCGAAGGCATTTTATAGATGTGGTTAACAGCTACAACCCGCCGACTTTAAGTAAGGAACTTAATGGGGGTGGGCCTCATCTAATCAGTAGAAGGCCTTAAGAGCAAAAGCTGAGAATTCCCGAAGAAGAAGAAATTCTTCCTCAAGACTGTAACACAGCAACCCTGCCTGAGTTTCCAGCCTCGTGACCTTCCCTACAGATTGCAGACTTGCTGACCCTCACAGCTCTGTAAGCCAATCCCTTAAAATAAATCTCTTTACGTCAGGTAAGTGGCCCTAGAGCACGTCATTCCTAAAAAACAAAGACTGGAGCCCAAATCTCCCTGGACTCATAATTCACTCCTGTTCTTTCCATCAGGACACACAGCTCTTCAATTTTCTCCGCTACAACCTAAACCCTTATTTAAAAATGAACCTCCCTTTCTGAAAGAATGTATGGATTGTTCCATCTGAGCAGTATTTTTCACTGTGGCCCTAGAAACAAAGACCTCTTATGTTACCACCCAATACATACACATGCACACAGACACGATTAGCAAGGAACAAAACAAAAAATTCCCGAAATGATATTTTTCAGATGCCATCCCATTTGAGCATTTTTATTTTATTTTACTTCATTTAAAAAATGTCATATCTGAAAAGGGAACCCTCCTACATTGTTGGTGGGAATGTAAATGGGTACAACCACTATGGACAACAATATGGAGGTTCCTTAAAAAACTAAAAATAGAATTACCGTATGATCCAGCAATCCCACTCCTAGGCACATATCTGGAGAAAACCATAATCTGAAAGGATTATTGCACCCCAAAGTTCACTGCAGCACTATTTACAATAGCCAAGACATGGAAGCAACCTAAATATCCACTGACAGAGGAATGGATAAAGAATTGCAGCACTATTTACAATAGCCAAGACATGGAAGCAACCTAAATATCCACTGACAGAGGAATGGATAAAGAAGATGTGGTACACATATACAGTGGAATGTTACTCAGACATTAAAAAAAAACACCAAAATAATTCCATTTGCAGTAACATGGATGGACCTAGAAATTATCATACTACGTGCAGTAAGTCAGACAGAGATAGATAAATATCATATGCTATCACTCATATGTGGAAACTAATTTTTTAAAAATGATACAAATGAACTTATTCACAAAACAGAAACAGATTTACAGACATAGAAAACAAACTTATGGTTACCAAACGGGAAACGTGTGAAGGGAGGGAAAAATCAAGAGCTTGGGATGAACATACACACACTACTCTAAGATAGGTAACCAGCAAGAACCTACTGTATAGCACAGGGAACTCTACACAGTATACTGTGATAACCCAGATGGGAAAAAAAATCTAAAAAAGAGTGAATATATGTGAATGATAACTGAATCACTTTGCTGTACACCTGAAACAACACAACATTGTAAATCAACTCTACTCCAATAAAATAAAATAAAAAGTCATATCCATTCAGTTGCTTATGTGAACCAAAATTGCCCTTTGTGGTGGATGCATCTGGCGCCCATAACTCACCTCCTTGCATCACCTCTGAGTTCAGTCTCAGCTGTGGAGGAAGGTTGTGTGTGAGCCCAGGCTCACCTCACTCTGCCATCTCACTCCAGGCTCGCTGTACGCAGCTTCCCTCCTTGAACCCCCAGGGGCTTGTGGTGGTCCCATCGTCTCCCATTCAAGTACAGGCTGGAAGGGTGGGGGGGGGTGAACACACCCTGGGGACGGTCCTCAGCCAGTGAGGAGAGAAGGTGGTGGATGGGAATCAGAACGTTTGGAGAGGCATTCTGTATGCTGCTCAGGAGGGTCCCACCCGTGGAGGGTTGGTCCCCTGCCTTGAAATGCACCTGACATTGCTCTTGACAATGCACCTGACATTGCTCTTGACAATGCACCTGACATTGCCCTTGATAATGCACCTGACATTGCTCTTGTCAATGCACCTGACATTGCTCTTGATAATGCACCTGACATTGCTTTTGACAATGCACCTGACATTGCTCTTGACAATGCACCTGACATTGCTCTTGATAATGCACCTGACCTTAGCTCTTTCCCTGCCTCACTTGCCCTGCTCTTCACACTGGCTCCTGGGATCACCTCCCAGATCAATGACCTGCCCCAGGTCCAAGCCTCAGACGCTACTTTCAAGAAACTCCAAACCAAGACCCACCATCCCTCTCACTGCAGGAACTGTCTTCGTACCCGCTTCAGACGGTCACCCAGTATTTGCTGGTGTCTCCAGGAATGAAAGGAGTTCTCGTTGCCTCAGCTAAGTCTTCCCATTGCTGAACAAGACAAGGGAACAGAAGTGAGCCTGTTGTACCCAGGGCTTAACATGGGTTGAAGACTGCGCTAGTGTATTCTTTCACTCTCCTTGTTAAAAAGTAGTTTCTTTTTTAAAAGTTAAAAACAGGCAAATTAACTATTATTACAGATTTTTGGGGGATATTTACGTACCATACAATTCACCCATTTATTTTTTAAATAAATTTATTTATATTTTGTTTATTTATTTTTGGCTGTGTTGGGTCTTCATTGCTGCGTGCGGGCTTTCTCTAGTTGCGGCGCGCGGGCTTCTCACTGCGGTGCCTTCCCTTGTTGTGGAGCATAGGCTCTAGGTGCATGGGCTTCAATAGTTGTGGCACGCGGGCTCAGTAGTTGTGGCTCATGGCCTTAGCTGCTCTGCGGCATGTGGGATCTTCCCAGACCAGGGGTCGAACCCACGTCCCCTGCATTGCAGGCGGATTCTTAACCACTGTGCCACCAGGGAAGTCCCAATTCACCCTTTTAAAGTGCACAACCTGGGAATTCCCTGGCAGTCCAGTGGTTAGGACTCAGCGGGGTTCGATCACTTGTTGGGGAGCTGGGATCCCACAAGCCACATGGCGTGGCCAAAAATAAGAAAATTTTAAAATAAAGTGTACAACTCAGGGGTTTTCCATATATTCACAGAGTTGTGCAAACATCACCCCAATTAATTTTAGAACATTTCCATCACCCACACAAAAATTACTCCCCATTTCCCTCCGGTCAGCCAGCCCTAGACAATCACTAATCTACCTTGTGTCTGTATGAATTTGTCTGTTCTGGACATTTCGTATAAATGGATTCATAAAATATGTGGCCTTTTGTGACCCGCTTCTTTCACTGAGCATTATGTTTTCAAGGTTCATCCATGTTGTAGCAGGAGTCAGTGTTTCATTCCTCTTTATGACTGAATAATATTTCATTGTATGGATACGCCACGTCTTATTTATCCATTTCTCATTCAGTGGACATTTTGGTTATTTCAAAAAGTAGTTCCTTATGTTGAACTAAAATTCCGTTGTGCTAATACTGCCTTAGAATTCCGTCTTAGCTATGACCTTTGAGGTGAACCCGTGCCAAACTTCCTCCTTCTGCAGTGAGAACCCCTCTAATGCGTGGAGGTTCTTCCGCACGCTAACCATCCACAGTTGTCGATGTGGTGGATGGTCTTGAGCACGCCCTTCTCCGCACACCGATCAGAGTCCTCTGACAAATTCCAGTCCACCACAGCCCTCCTAAAAGTGGGATGGTCAGAGTCGAATATCACAGCAATCACCTACCCTTTTAACTATTCATTTATATACAGTTAATGATAAAATAACAAGTTGAATGGGAGTCATACTAACAGGCTCTATCCAAAAGAAGACACATCTAATTTTTTATCATTATCCTTAATATGCTCTGAGAAAACCAAGTTAGGGCCCACGTACCACAGTGACATTCCTCTGGGTGAGTAGGAGGGCCCAGCTGCAGTAATAACGCCGTTCACTCAGGAAGCCTTTGTGAAGTGGCTCCATAATGTTCTTTTCTCAGCTGTGTAAATGTGACCACATAATTACTTTCAGCTAAGGAAGGAGTCTGACAGGGCTAGGCCTGCTACACAGGTGTCCAAGCGAATGAAGGGGCTAGAGGGGAGGGGAGGGGTGAAGAGGGCCCCATGACTCCCTTGTACCCCTCTGCGCTGATAGTTCTAGCTGCATTATCTTTGCTTCAGGAGTTTGTCTTCCCAAATCAAAAAAGGGCTCCCGTCTCCAACATATCCTTTGTATCTCACAGAGGACCTTCCACAGCCCCTATGAACCAAGTTGTGTGCTCGGTAAATACTTTTGGAGAATGATAGATAGATGGGAGATGGATGGCTAGGTGGATGGATGATGGATGGATGGATGGCTAGACGGATGAATGATGGATGGATGGATGATGGGTGGATGATGGAAGGATGGAGGGATGGACGGCTAGATGGATGGATGAGGGATGGATGTGAAACTGCACAACTCAGATTGGGACTTGAACCCACTGTCTTTTAATTAAGATCTCACACCTGGCCTCAGGACTTAATGAAGCTCAGGTTCTTCATGTCTCGTTGCAGAGAGAATTCAGTGAGAGACAAAGTGATAGGTAAGAAGTGGATTTATTTAGAGGGATACACATTCCATAGACAGAATGCAATCCGTCTCAAAAGGCAAATGTGGCCACGGGAGAAACATACTCCACGGACAGAGTGTGGGCCATCTCAGAAAGGGATAGGCCCCAAAATATGAGGTAGTTAGTTTTTATGGGCTAGGTAATTTCATAAGCTAATAAGTGGGAGGATTATTCCAAATATTTGGGGGAAGGGGCGGGGATTTCCAGGAATTTGGCCACCGGCCTCTTTTGGCTTCGGAACTGTCATGGCGCCAGTGGGTGTGTTGTTTAGCATATGCTACTGTATTACAATGAGCGTATAATGAGGCTCAAGGTCAACTGTAAGTCAAATCTTCTGCCATCTTGGACCTAGTGGGTTCTAGCCAGTTTATGTCATATCCTCAATGGCTATGTCATTCTTTTAAAGGTTGTGGCCTGCCCCCTTCCTCCTGTTTCAGATGGATAATAGGTAATGGATGGATGGGTGGGTGGATGGATGGATGGGTGGGTGGATGAAAGGAGGAAGGGGAGAAGGAGGGATAAAAACACACAACCACAAACAGAATCATCACCTCAGAGGTTGATCAAAAGCTTGTACTGAGAAGCAGCTGGTCTAGTTCTGAGTATGGCCAGTGTCTGGAGGCTCACCCTACCTCTTCCAATTGGTCAAGGAAGGTCCTTTTTCCATATACCTGTATCTGTGTCAGGCCTCCCAGTAGCCTGGGGAAAACTGGGTTGCTTATCTTAATAATTCAGATAATGTACATGGAAGGCTTTGTAACTGTAAATCCCCATTTGAATGTGCATTGTGTGGGGCAGTGACACTATTATTTCCTTAGTATTTTGGGGGACAGGGAGCTGGCAGGTACTCTCTCTGCACAATCACAATAGCTACAGCCTGCCCTGATCCCTTTCCTCAGGGCTCTGTGGAAGCTGAGGCAGAAAACTGAGGATTAAAGAACGTCAGATGGATATAAGAGGCTTAAAAAGTGGGATCACCTTACCCAACGACTTCTTTGTACAAATGAGGAATCTGAGGACAAGAGAGGAATGGTGACTTCTCCAAGGTCACACAGTAGTTAATATTTGGTCCAGAATTCAGACCCAGGTCACACGATTCCTGCTTTCTTTCCCCCAGGCTTCCTCTCTAACATCCTTGCTGGATCATGTCATAAAGAACAGCATTCATCTCAAACACACTGCCATTAACCTTTAATGACAACTTCCTAGCAACCCCTGCAGAGCAGAGATGAGTGCTACAAATTCTCTTCTGTTCCTTTTTTTTGAGCTTGTTGACTTAATGGTAGGATGTCTGGGCTCCTTTCAAATTTATTTCTTTCAGAGTGTCCTCTAGCTCCCGGTTTGGCCCGGTGGTAATAAGTCTGAGATTTGCTGGTGAGAATGAGAGGCTTGGAGAACCTTTGAGAAGCAAGGGATGTTTCTGATGACATACCACCTCATCACAGGGCTTCGTGGACTTAAAAAAGCTCTTTCAAATCACTCTATTTCCCCTGGTAGAGATCTGGCCCAAAATATCCAACAGACCATTCCCAGTGTACTTTTCAAAGCTTAGATGCTGCTAGGATAGTGATCTTCTTGGGAAATGCACCTGCTAGTTCATAAGGGTTGGCAATTTCCTATTTTAGCAGATAAAACAGCCCCTGTTTATTGGGGTAGAGAATAAGAATTCATCAAAATTATACCCCATACTCGGCACTGACACTAATACTTTTTGCTCCAAGAATTCTTCAAACTAGAGATGGACCCTCATTACTGCCTCTGGTGGAAAGCAAACATGTGGATTTGGGAGTCAAAAGACTCGGTTCCCAACTGCGTGATGTTGAATGAGTCACCTAACCTCTTTGAGGTTTTGTTCTTCATCTGTGAGGCAACAATAGTAATGATAACAGCTATGTCACAGGCTGATATTATAAGTAGAAAAAGAATCATTGAAATAAAAAAATACTGCTAAAGAACAAATTATTCAGTGACACTTGTGAAAGCATGGTAAGGAAGATTACTCAAGGGGGGCCATGGCAATAGGTGTAGGACCACTGCAGGGGGGAGAAATTGGACTCATCTCTGAATGCCACCTGCTAGCAATGGGATTTCAGAGCCAAGGAGCAGGGTGGGGGTCAGTGGATGGAAAATCACTAAGAGGAAACAGGAGGGGTAAGAGGGGATTCTTGCTAAACTGACCAAACCTGATTCTTGCAGAAGGCAGGCCAGGGTGATCAGACATCACCTGGGGCAGAGTGGAGGCTGAGGATCAAATATCAAAGGTGGGGATTCTGGTTAAAATGACTTAGCAGGATTCTTGCTAACATTGGACAATGTAGAGATGAACATGAAAGTTCAAAAGTCAAAGCCTAGTTGAAGAGTTCAAAAGAACATGAGTAGAGTTTAGTAGAGGAGAGAATCTTTGTCCATATGTGACAGGAGAGAAAAGGACAGGGCACAAGCATTAAAAGAATGACACAGCCATTAAGAAGAACAGGATATGACAAAAACCGGTTAGAACCAATTAGGCCCGAGATGGCAGAAGATTTGACTTCCAGTAGACCTTGAGCCTCATTATATTCTCATTGTAATGCATTAGCAGGCTAAATGACACACCACAGGCACCGTGACACTTCCCAGGCTGACCATAAAAAGCCAAAAAGAGGGTAGTGGCCCAATTCCTGGAAATCCCCGCCCCTTCCCCACCATAGTTGGAAAACTCCTCCCACTTATTAGCTTATGAAATTACCCAGCCCATAAAAACTAACCACCCCATATTTCGAGGCCACTCTCACCTTCTGAGACGGACTGCCTTCTGCATGTGGAATGTATATCTCTCTCAGTGAACCTGCTTTCACTTTACTATGGCTTGCTCTTGAATTCTTTCCTGCACAAAGCCAAGGACACTCACTTGGCGGCCCATCCCAAGGACTAGCCCGAGACCTGGGATATGACCATCCTCCCATGCCCCATTCTCCTGCAACACATACAAATATTAAGTGTCTTCCAGCTTGGTTGCTTGGGAAAGGTTGATAGCAAAAGGTGAGTGAATGGAGAAACCAAGGCACCACATCCTTGGAAACCAACCTAGCAACTGACTTTCTGGTCAATCCTACCTTGCCTAGGCATGATGGTATACACGGCAGAATACTTCTTCCTCAGACCCCGGATACCATGAAAATTCATCTCAGGATTTATTTTATGCTTTCCGATTTTGCACATAAGGAAATAGTGGAGCAGAGACTAAGGGTTCAAAATTGCACAGTAAATCAGCTGGGAAACATTTGTGGATCCGTTGGCCTCCCAGTGTTCCCCCACCTGAACCATAGGAACTCAGGATGCCACGTAATCTTTCCCTGGAGACCCCAGCTGGGGTCTCCAATTTCTCCCCTGGGCTCGGGATTTCGCATCACTCTTGACAGGTACTTCGGGAACCTTTGGAATGCGGGTATGTTTTAAAATACCCTTCTTTTAAAAAAACCTAGCACAGGGAGATCAGCTCGGTACTTTGTGACCACCTAGAGGGGTGGGATAGGGAGGGTGGGAGGGAGACGCAAGAGGGAGGAGATATGGGGTTATATGTATATGTATAGCTCATTCACTTTGCTATAAAGCAGAAACTATCACACCCTTGTAAAGCAATTATACTCCAATAAAGATGTTAAAAAAAAAAAAAGCAAGCTCTTGAACCCACTCATTTATCAAGGAGGCAAAAAAGATGGACTCGATTTCACATATCAAAGGAAACAGTTTCCCCTCTCACCTTTCTGGCCACTTCCAATAAGTCAGACCCAAATACAAAGGTTTCACTAGGATGCAGCAGAACAATGGAATGGTACCTTGTGAGTATCTTTCTTACCAAGTGTGCTCCTGCAGCACTTCTCAGTTAAAACAGACATATGGAATTGAAGAATTTGCAACAAAAAGAAAAAAGTGAGAGTCAGGCAAAAATGGGATGAGAAGAAATTTAGATTTCAGAGAAGAAATGAGCAGACAAGACTGCACATGTAGAGAGAGCTGGCAGCTCCCACATGCTGGTTAATCATCAGTGGGCACAGCCTCGTTGGGTGTTGAACCCTGAGTGGCCCCCTCAGTGGGTATTGGACGTTGTCCTATTGGTCGGGCAGAATCTATCACATCCACCCTCCCCTGCTCGGCCTCCAAGGCCCCACTTTGGGCTGCAATTGAACTTTTCAACTTGGAAGATAAACACTGGGGACTCGAAGGGATTGATCCAGAGGCCCCGTGGAGAGGGCTAAGAGGTTGGCCTGGCATCAGGGAGGAGAGGCCACGGGATGGAGAAAAAGGCAGTCGGAGGAGGGAGGTCTGCATGCCTCCCACCTCCCCCAAGCTTGGGGCGGGGCCTCAGCCGTATTTGGGGAAACAGGGAGAGAGAGAGACAGCATGGGGGCTTTAAGGAGAGAAGGAAGTGAGAGGAGATGAGAAAGCCAGGACAGAAAAGGAGGGAGGGGGCTTCCCTGGTGGCGCAGTGGTTGAGAGTCCGCCTGCCGATGCAGGAGACACGGGTTCGAGCCCCGGTCCGGGAAGATCCCACATGCCGCGGAGCGGCTGGGCCCGTGAGCCGTGGCCGCTGAGCCTGCGCGTCCGGAGCCTGTGCTCCGCAACGGGAGAGGCCACAACAGTGAGAGGCCCGCGTACCGGGAAAAAAAAAAAAAAAAAAAGAAAAGGAGGGAGGAGTGAAAGATGGAGGCAGGGGAGGAGGAATCATTTGAGATGCACAAGTAAAAGGGAAGTTTCTCTCAAGACTTATGAAACCAAAACCACACAAACTTGCCTCCAATACTTATTTTCTAAAATTAATAACAGCAGAGTTTCAGAAGTAGCCTGGATTCTGAATACAGCTGTAAAGGGCTCTGCATTAAAAAATATATATACATCTGGGGCTTCCCTGGTGGCGCAGTGGTTGGGAGTCCGCCTGCTGATGCAGGGAGCGCGGGTTCGAGCCCCGGTCCGGGAGGATCCCACGTGCCGCGGAGCGGCTGCACCCGTGGGCCGTGGCCGCTGGGCCTGCGCGTCCGGAGCCTGTGCTCCGCGGCGGGAGGGGCCCCAGCGGTGAGAGGCCTGTGTACCGCAAAAAAAAAAAAAAAAAAAAAAAAAAAAAAAAAATTATATATATATATATATATGTAAAAAAAAAAATATTTATATATATATATATATATGTATGTATACATCTGAAGGGATCCTACAGCTGCCTGTATCTCCCTCTGTACCCTAAACCTACTCCCCCCAAATACCTTTGGCTTCCCCCATCTCCAAAGTTGTATCTGCATGTACATGAGGCTGCCTTTTATCTCTTTAGAATATTAATATTTGTTCTTCTTCCTTGGCTTGTTTTGGTTTTTCTAATGTGCTGATGAGCCACTCTGGCATGAATTCTGCAGACACCCCAGTTTCAACTGCAATTTGGAAAGTCAGTGCAAAGGCAGAAAGAGCCAGAATTTGATCTAAGGAAGGAGAAGGGTCATTGAGCGGAGGAATGTAAGGCCAAACTAACAGCCACCCTTTATGCATGAAAATTTAAAGTATATCCATTTCAGCCAACAGGCTAAGCTCCAGTCACCTGTTCTATTCAACAGTTCTATCCCCTGGGGATTAACTTGCATTTCCCGTATTCTCTTACTTTTAATGCGCTTTATACCTCTAGTTGAAAATGTTGCTCCCAAGGTACCAACAGGATTAAATGAGAGCTCGAGGTTTCAAAGGGACTCCCAGTCATGCTCAGCTCCCAAAGGGGCTGACACCGGATCTTCCAAAGGCCTCTGCCCAAGCACTGGCTTTGAGGACAGGCAAGGGCCTCTACCGTCAGCCCACCATTGGACAGATCAGGAAATAGTCACGAAACTGGAATGCAGAGTAGCCCCTCAGCACATTCAAGGGCAAACAGCCAGTTAGTGCCAAAGCGAAGGCTCAGCCCTAAGAATCTCAGCCCCCATCCTGTGTTCACACGTGTCACCACGCTGCCCTCCTTCAGAGAACGAAACTTCAGTAGCAACCTCTCAGAGGAACATCTTAGGCCAAAAAGATGGCATCTTTGTGCTTGGGAAAAAAAATAAAAAGACTCAATCTGGCCAGCAGAGTGAAGAAACCTGTGTCTGGGGGTTAGCTAAAGACAGCTGAGTATCAAGAAGGAAACCGAAATTTGGAAAGTCTCAAGATTTGGAGGCCCCAGAACCCAGGACAGTAGTGATATGGATGGGACTAAAATCAGAATCAGTGGGAGGAAAAGCTCTCAGATTGACACAGCCAGAGGACTGTCCCTCCCTAACCTGGCAGCGAACTGCATCAGAGTTTACGCTCTGGAGAGGTTGAACCCAGGTGCCTTTGACCTCAGAGATGTCAGGATTGGCTCAGTGGGGTGACAGCCACACTGAGAAAAAGGAGATTAGGTGAAAGTCAACATGTCCTTTCCCCCAGTCTTGATTTCCCAGACAGGGAGTTCCAGACTTATATGCCTACCCAGGCAGGAAATTGAAGATTCCTCACCAGAGAAACAGTACAGCCTCTCTTTCTTTTTATTTCTTCAATTTTTGTTGTGGTGACATTCACATAATATAAAATTAACAATTTTAAAGCGAACAATTCAGCGGCAGTTAGCACATTCACAATATTGTACAACCAGCACCTCTATCTAGTTCCAAAACATTTCATCACCCCAAAAGGAAATCCCTTTGCTTCACTTTTGACTAAAAATGGACAACCAGGGTGTCACCAGGCGTCTGAGGGAAAACTTCTGGCATGAATGACAGACAGAAAAAAACAACAGACAAGAAGAACTCAAAGGAGACAGAGAGTGACAAGAGCAGAAGGAAATTTTTTAAATTAAAAATTTTAAAGTTCTCCTCAGAAAGATGAAAAGGTATTAAAAATTTAATACAAAAAGCTGGTGCTAAGAAAAATAGGTAATACTGTATTTGTAGAATGTATAGAATGAGAAAGAGCTCTTGGAAATTCAAAGTATGAGAACAGATACTTTTTTTAGTTAATAGAAAAAACAAATCAAAGAGTTAGAAGATGAAGTTGAAAATATCACCCAGAGAGAAGACAAAGAATGTAAAATAGGAAAGAGAAGAGAAGACAATGAAAATCTATGAGTTAGTCTAGCAGACATAGAGAATGGACTTGAGGACACGGGGAGAGGGAAGGGTAAGCTGGGACAAAGTGAGAGAGTGGCATGGACATATATACACTACCAAACGTGAAATAGATAGCTAGTGGAAAGCAGCCGCATAGCGCAGGGAGATCAGCTCGGTGCTTTGTGACCACCTAGAGGGGTGGGATAGGAAGGGTGGGAGGGAGGGAGATGCAAGAGGGAAGAGTTATGGGAACATATGTATATGTATCATTGATTCACTTTGTTATACAGCAGAAACTAACACACCACTGTAAAACAATTATACTCCAATACAGATGTTAAGAAAAAAAAAAGAAAATCTATGAATTAGTCTAAGTTTGCCAACAAAATAATAGGAGTTGAATAATAGGGATTTTAGAAAAAGAGAAAAGAGAATATAGAGGGAAGAATGTTATTAAAGAACAAATACAGAAAAAAATTTCCAACTGAAAGCATTTGTCTCCTGATTGAAAGGACTGCCTTGAATCTCCCCCACAAAGAATGAAAAAGAGACCCACATGAAAGCAAACCATTGTAAGATTTTAGAAGAGCTGGCACAGGAAAATATCTGAAAAATTCCAGGGAGGAGAGAAAAAAAATAGGTCATATATAGAGGATTTGGAATTAGAATGGTATTAGACTTTTCAATAGTAATGATAGAATCTGGAAAAGAATGGAACAGTGCTTTTAAAACTGAGTGAAAATTATATGTAAACTAAAATTGTATACCCAGCTATGTTAGTCAGAGTTCTCCAGAAAAGCACAACCAATAGGAGATATGGATAATATAGCTATAGATGATATAGATACAGGTATAGATAAGAGGAGATTTACTCTTGCACTTATGGAGGCTGAGAAGTCCCACAGTCTGCCATCTGCAAGGTGAATAACCAGGAAAGTCAGTGGCATAATTCAATCTGAGATTGAAGACCTGGGAACTGAGCAGCCACTGGTATAAGTCCCAGAATTTAAAGTCCTGAGAACCAGGAGCTCTGATATCCAAGGGCAAGAGAAAATGGATGCCCAACTCAAGAAGAAAGAGGTGAGTTGCCCTTCCTTCACTTTCTTGTTCTATTGGGGCCTGCCCACAATGGTGAGGGTGGATCTTCTTTACTCAGTCTATTGAATCAAATGCTAATCTCATCTGGAAACACCCTCACAGACACACCCAGAAATAATGTTTTACCAGCTCTCTGGGCATCCCTTAGTCCAGGCAAGCTGACACATAAAATTAAACATCACACCAGCCAGTCTAGCAATCAAACTGGAGGTAGAATGAAGTTATTTTCAGACATTCCTGGGCTCCACCTACTAAGATGCTCCACCAAAACAAGGAAGTAATTTTTTAAAGGAAGACCATGTGAAGTTAAGGAAATAAAGGATCCAACATGGGAAAGAGTTGAAATGAACATTCATGGTGGTAAGGAAAGGAAATCCTGCTATGAGTGTAAAGGGAAGTGACAGAATTGGTGTCTGGAGTCTTTCCTGGAGGCAAGTCCAGAAATTGTCCAAAAGAGATGTATCTAAGATAAAAATGGAGCTTGATGTGCTAGTATTCAAAGGGATTTAAGCTCTGATAGAGACAGTGGATTAATGGTAAGCACAGAGAAAATTAAGCAAATTTGAAAATGAGGCAATTACTAACTCTAGGAAAACAAAAACTCTGTAAGAGAAAGAAAAAGTAATCATGGTCAACTCTGTGGTTCAGCTGTGATTGTATCTACACAGTCAAAAAAATACAAACCTCAAATACTATTTGACCAAACATAGTTAAATATATATATTAAAAAATTAGAAGGCTGGGGAGGCAGAGAAGTGTAGGTGAGTACTGGGGGAGGGGCGGGGTACAAAAACATTCAAAGTAGAGAAATCCAGAAATAGCAATATACACATATTTATTTAGAAACACAGAGACAAACCATAAGAAACATCTTAAAAGACTTGGAAGTGTTTCCCTCGGGGGAAGAGAGATTAAATAGAAGGGGAGGCATTGGTCAGGGGACTGCTGTTTTCAATAGAAGCCTTTTAATACTGTTTGACTTTTTAAACTAGGACCATGGATTTCTTTATTAGAAATACAGATTAAATTTTTTAAAAACTCCATTACTGGAACAACTTGGTCCACCAGCCTAGCTGTAACATACCAAGTTACACTATACACAGTGCCATGTGATGGTCCTCCTCCCTATAAGCAATTCACCAAGAAGAAATGTTACTCACTGTCAAGTCCCATTTCTGAAAGATGTGACCTCATTTTCAACCCTGAGGAAATGGAGCCACTAAATACAAGTCAAATCCAGTTACAGTCAAAATCCAAGTGAAGTGCAGCCAAGATATTTGCAAGCCTCAGGTAATGGCCCAGTTATCCCAGCATAATTTATTGTAACAGCATTTTAGAACACTACAGAAAAAGTTGTAGTAGTTGCTTCCACTCTGGGCTCCTATAGCATCCTGCTGCCTTTACCAAAGCCTTTATCACACTTCCTTGTACTTTCTTGCTGTTGGGATTTTTAAAGCATTTGCTTAATGGACTGTCTTCACAAGGACAAAGACTGTAGCTGAATTGATTTTTTTGTCCCCTGTGTCTAGCAAAGTGATTAATATATGGAAGGCAGGCAGGCAGTGTTTGAATAAATGAAGAAAAGGGGAAAGATTGAATGAATGTACAAAAACAATAATAATTAAAGCAGCAGCCAATATTAATGCTACATAATAAAAGTGTGGGGTGAAGAGGACCAAAAAGAGGGGTCCATTAATAGTGGCAAATTCTACAGAGCCCAAGTAATAACAAGAATGACTGACTCAGTGCCTGCTGTGTGCCAGGCACTGTTCTAGGAGTGGCAGGTGTATTAGCACAGTTAATCCTCAGGATAACCCACAAGGTAGGTTATCACTATTCCCATTTTATAGAGAAGAAATTGGCCCCCAATCACAAGTCATCAAGCAATAGATGAGCCAGGGTTAGGACCCAGGCCACCTGGCTCTAAAGTCTGCACTCATAAACACCTCACACCTGAGGAATGAAGAAATGAAGCCCTTTGGGGTGAACACCTAACAATGTGGCCCCAGGGATCTGACCTGGCTGGGTATGTGCAGCTGGTTTGGAGTTGTTAGGAAAGCTCCAGGGATTGGAAGAATTAATATTGTTAAAATGGCCATACTACCCAAAGCAATCTACAGATTTAGTATGATCCCTATCAAACTATCTATGACATTTTTCACAGAACTAGAGCAAATAATCTTAAAATTTATATAAAACCACAAAAGACCCAGGACTGCTAAAGCAATCCTGAGGAAAAAGAACAAAGCCCCCAGACTTCAGACAATGCTACAGAGCTACAGTAATCAAAACTGTATTGTATGTTATTGGCACAAAAACAGATGTATGGATCAATGGAACAGAATAGAGAGCCCAGAAATAAACCCACACACCTATGGTCAATTACTCTTTGACAAAGGAGGCAAGACTATACAATGGAGAAAAGACAGTCTCTTCAGCAAGTGGAGTTGGGAAAGCTGGACAGCTGCATGTAAATCAATGAAGTTAGAACACACCCTCACATCATACACAAAAATAAACTCAAAATGTCTTAAAAACTTAAGTATAAGACACCATAAAACTAGAAGAGCACGTAGGCAAAACATTCTCCAACATAAATCATAGCAGTATCTTCTTAGATCAGTCTCTGAAGGCAAAATAAGTAAAAGCAAAAATAAACAAATGGTACCTAATCAAACTTAAAAGCTTTTGCACAGCAAAGGAAATCATAAACAAAACTAAAAGACAACCTATGGAATGGGAGAAAATATTTGCAAATGATGCGACCAGCAAGGGCTTAATTTCCAGAATATACACACAGCTCATACAACTCACTATCCAAAAAAAAACCAAACAACCCAATCAAAAAATGGGCAGAAGACCTACATAGACGCTTCTCCAAAGAAGACATACAGATAGCCAATAAGCACATGAAAAGATGTTTCACATTGCTAATTATTAGAGAAATGCAAATCAAAACCACAATGAGGTTTCACCTCACACCAGTCAGAATGGCCATCATCAAAAAGTCTACAAATAATAAATGCTGGAAAGGGTGTGGAGAAAAAGGAACCCTCCTTACACTGTTGGTGGGAATGTAAATTGGTGCAGTCACTATGGAAAACAGTATGGAGGTTCTTTAAAAACCTAAAAATAGGGGCTTCCCTGGTGGCGCAGTGGTTGAGAGTCCGCCTGCCGATGCAGGGGACACGGGTTCGTGCCCTGGTCTGGGAAGATCCCACGTGCCGCAGAGCAGCTGGGCCCGTGAGCCATGGCCGCTGAGCCTGCGCATCCGGAGCCTGTGCTCAACAACGGGAGAGGCCGCAGCAGTGAGAGGCCCGCGTACCGCAAAAAACAAAACAAAACAAAACTAAACTAAAAATAAAACTACTAAAAATAGAACTACCATATGATCCTGCAATCCCACTCCTGAACGTATACCTGGAAAAAATGAAAACTCTAATTTGAAAACATACGTGCACCCCAATGTTCATAGCAGCACTCTTTACAGTAGCCAAGACATGGAAGCAACCTAAATGTCTATCAACAGATGGTGGATAGAGAAGATGAGGTATACACACACACACACACACACACACACACACACACACACACACACACACACACACACTGGAATATTACTCAGCCATAAAAAAGAATGAAATATTGCCATTTGCAGCAACATGGATGGACTTAGAGATTATCATACTGAGTGAAGTAAGTCAGGCAGAGAAAGACAAATATTATATGATGTCACATATATGTGGAATCTAAAAAAATAATACAAATGAATTTATTTATAAAACAGAAACAGACTCACAGATATAGAAAATAAACTTGTGGTTACCAAAAGGGAAAGGGGGTGGGAGGAATAAATTAAAATTTGGGGATTAACAGATACATACCAATCTGAACTGAAGAATTCTGAACAAGTGTATGGTTGTTAATTTAAGCCACTAAGAATTGCGGTGGTTTGTTACACAGCAATATGTAACTGCTACAACTAGCTAGTAAATGGCAAAAGCAGAATTTGAAATTAGATCTGTTTGATACCACAGGCCAAGTTCTTAACCACTATACACCACCATCATACTCCTATTTTCCTCACTGAGTACTTCTTCCTGGCCTAGAGAAAGACTTGCATTGCTCAGATGGTGTAAAATCCCTTTATCACATTTGTACTTCTCCTTTCTACTCTAAGCTCTGGATTCCATGTTGACAGAGTCCATGTCAAATACAAAAAGGGTCTGATGCTGATTGAAACTCCAGACCCAACTTTCCTCTGATCTCTGTTTTCATGGTCTCCAAAGTGCAGAATTAAATCACACTGGAATTACAGAGATAGAGCAATTCACAGGGAACATTTTATTCACCCTAGTAATAAAATGGCTGTCCCTCTCCACTCCTAGCCCCGTCTACAATTTAACTGGGAGCATTTTCCATTCAGGGTGTGACCTTCATGATTAAAGCTCCAAAACGCTTGACAAGCCTGGATAAACTCTTCCACTACAAAGACCTGCATCTCATTCCAAGCCCTGGCACCCAGCACGCCCTGGAGAAGAACTCAAAATGTGTACGTGGCATCGGAATACCTTTTCCAAAAGACCTATCTCTGAGGAAGTCTTTTTAACATCTACATTCCATGGTGTTAGTCAAGTTTACTTAGGGACACAGACTACATGAGTGGGTAAGAATTCATTAGAAGCAGTTAGTACTAGCTTCACCTCAGTTCACCCCATGGCCCCTTATCTTCCAGCAGGTTAGACCAGCTTCCTTACGTGACATCCTCATGAGGGTGTTCTGGTTCTGGAAGACAGACAAGATTACTTTGACTGCATCTTATTAGTCAAAGAAAGTCACAAGGCCAGCCCAGTTTCAAAAGGTGGACAAATAGACTCCACTTCTTGAGCTGCAAAATGTTTGGCCGTATTTAATTGGCCACACTCTATGTGGGCTTAATTTTTCTTGTTGAATGTTATTTATGTTGGAGAGCAGGACTGGTCTCTGTAAGAGGAACGCTTAGTCATCCATTCGGCTTCAGCCTGAAGAGGGGAACTAAACCTGACAGAAGATGATGGGGTCAGTGCAGATACATGCAGTTTAGGTCAGGGCTGCTGAGAGAGAGACCAGGTGAGGCCTGCCCTTGGACAGACACCTGAGAACGTGTTCATAGGTGAGAATCAGGGAGAAGTTGAGGATGCTGGCAGGGGGCCCCGAAGGAGTTAGGGGAGGGGGAATAGGTTGGACAAGTACCTCCCATGTGCAAAGTGCTTGACATACATACATCATCTCATTCATTCAGTCCATACAACCACCCATTATAATCCTGATAGCAAACCCTCACATCATGCTTGCCATGTGCCAGGCACAGAGCTAATCGCTTTACACATAGTAACTCAGTAACAGCAACAACCCTGAAACAGATGTCAGTGTTTATCCCATTTCACAGATAAAAGAAAACTAAGGCCCAGAGAGGTTAAGTAACTAGCCCCAGGTCACACAGCTAGTAGGCAATGAAGTTAGGTTCGACCATTGTACAAATAAGAAAACCAAGGCTCAGAGAGATGAAATCACTCGTTGAAGGACACAGAGCTGAACAAAGATTCACATCTAAATCTGTCTGACTTCCAATTCTGTGCTTTTTCCTTGAATACACTGTGTTTCCGCAGGGAAGGATTTGCTTCACGAGGAAGATTATTCCAGACTCTTCCAGAAAGAGGAGATTGGCCGCCGTGGGAAGAGGCAAACCAAGGGACTCAGACCTTCTTAGTGAAACAAAATAACAGGAAACCAACAGTAGGCGTTTGTTTGAAATCAGCTAAGCATAGACCGTATGAGCTGGGCCCCTAATGATACAAGTGAAGGAAGAAAAGGTGGTATGTGCCTGGTACTAATGTTGGTTTTCTTTTCTTTCTATTTTGATATTTAATGTCTTGTCAGTAAAGAGAATTAACTGCTTCCTGCCTTAAAAAGATGCGAACATCTTTATGGGAAGCTGGGAGCAAACACAGCCAGCGTTTCACTGGGACATCGTTTGCGGGTGATTCTCCTGGCCCCCATAAATTCCCAGCTGGCAAGTCTAGTCAAAAAGCAGCACCCACTCCCCCAATGGCCCAGAAGAGAGCAAAGGGCCTGGTCCAAAAACACCCCTCCTTAGTGTGCTCAGTCATAGGCAGTGGGGGATCTTCCCCAGGACCCCTAGCCTACTAGGGAAGAGGCAACAGCTGCAGGTTCCAGAAAAGGAAGAGGGAGCGGGGAGATGGGTTGGAGGGCCACCACTCTAGAAGGCGTCACCAGGAAGGCAGCTTGAACCCTAACCAGACTCAACATATACCTGACTAGAAAAAGCCGAGGGACTGGCTAAGGATCCGTCTAGGTCTGTGCTTGGAGAAACATCTCCTGAGGCTTTGTCAGTCTGTGTGCTGTATTCCAGAAAATTCCACATGACCCTGAGGCACAAGGCCATTCTGGGATGGAGTTGGAAAGCACAAAGTGACTGCAGAGAGAAGGGACCCCGGTGGGGAACTTGTGGATGGAGGCGGGGCAGAATCAGCCTCTCTGGAAAGGAGCCTGCGGTCCCACTCTCAGCCCAGCTCCTGAGTTACCCGTTTAGCCAATGACTTTTTAATGAAATAACTCTCTTGGGGGGAGGGGGGAGCTTGGAGTTCTAACGAGGATTCGAGTAGAGAGCAAGATGGATAAGAATGGGTGCTGGTGGGAAGATGGCATGATTGTGTAAAAATCCATCTGAGTGAAAGGGTTTTCCTCAGCAGAACAGCAGATGCTGGCATTGAAGGCCGATGGGGCCATTAGCATCTCCCCTTTCAAGTCTCCCTTCCTGCCTGTCCTCATGCCCGCAGCACACACAGGGTCCCCGGGGGGCCAGTGTGGCACCAGGGCAAGTCCTGCAAGGCTCCTCCTTGCTGAGCTGAGCTCACACCTGGCCCTCAGAGCCCCTGCCTCCTTCCCCGAGGCGCCACTTAACAGGCGTTTCTTCAGTACATCCAGGCCCTGTCTACACGCATCCTTCATTCCCCTTTGGTAGCCTGAGTGCAGAGGAGTGAAATTTTTGCAGACTCACAGCAAGAGTCTCCTCGTATCTCCTTCCTCCAGCCGCCACCTCCTCCTCTCCTCTGCGTCTCCAAACTTTTTCAGCCTTTGCCATCACCCCGTCCTCACCAGCATCGGCCCTCCCTCTGGCTTTGTTTGCACGGGCCCTTGACTGCGTCTCACGCCCTCCCAGTAGGCACAACGCTGAGAGTCTCATACGTTTCATGCCCTCAGGGGGAGGTGTCCCCAGAGGCCTCCTGCCTCCTGAGTTTGGGCTCTGGTCAAATCAATCCATTTTTGTCTTTTTCCTCCTGAGTTCCTATAGCAGCTGGGGGCTTTGGCACCTTTGGGGATCCCCTGGGACCTGGCAGATTGCGAACACTCCCAGGGTGGCCCCAGGGGGCTGAGTGGCTTTGACCCAAACCTGGAGGGTCGTGGAGGAGTGTGGTCCCAGCAGATACCACATCTGATTCTGTCTAATTTCCAGAATCTCTCCAAACCCCCATAAAAGTCTTGGAGTCCCCAAAGTATAACCCAGACGAGGTCAGCTCTCTTCACTTGCAATGGATAGGGAGAACGGACCTCTGTGCACATGAAACGCCGCTTCTGTACTTGAACTTGGCCATTATGAATCAGTTTGCTGTTAGGATTGTGATTTTGGAAAA
Source organism: Physeter macrocephalus (assembly GCF_002837175.3). Taxonomy (NCBI): domain Eukaryota; kingdom Metazoa; phylum Chordata; class Mammalia; order Artiodactyla; family Physeteridae; genus Physeter; species Physeter macrocephalus. The sequence goes on from NC_041221.1 coordinate 3,332,223, forward strand.
AGCTAGGAGTGACTCACTTCATTAAAAGCCAGCACACACTATGACACCCAGCTCACTGTCTTCTACACGACCCCAGTGTTTCCCCAATGCACAGGGGAGGGCTTCCAGAAACATTTGTTGATTGAAGGAATGAACTCACCCTCTCACAGGACTGCCACCATTCCGCCACCCGCCACAGGGAGCTTTCAGGAAAAGGGTATGGAAGCTCCCTGCGGTGGGGCAATGGTCTGATGGTCATCTTTTAGTTTGTTTTTCGTAAGTCCTCACGGTGGGGACCGACTGTATTCAGTGTTCATCTTTTACTGCAAAAAATATCCATAACCTCCTTCCCAGAAAATCAAACAGTGCTTTACATGTTGCAGAAGTAGCGTGATTTAAAACTCCCCAGAGTGGAGCCAGCCGGAGTGATTCATAATCTCTCTTCGGAGGCAAGCCTGACATATGCTGTACACGTGTGCCCAGCGTAGACCTAGCGGCTGGGCTGGATTCTGAGAGGGGCCCACTCAGGAGAGAAATCTTTATTTTTACCCTTTGCCAAAAATGGAACCTCACCCCAATTCTCCCTCATAAATAGCACACCCAGAAGCCTTGCCATTTCAGAAGGCTGCAGAGAAGCACAAGGCGCTCAGTCTAAGTTAAACCACAGAAGGACCACTGGGGTTTATAGGAATCGGATTAGACTCATTACCTAAAAATGAAAGAACCCAGCCTTCTAAAAATACAGTAGCATTTATTTCTGGCCAGGCCCCTATGTTTGCACACTTTTAATTGTTTTAGGAAGCTACACCTTTTAAAAGATCTTCTAAGTCCTGACCACAGAGGACCTGTTTCTCAGTGCAGTTTGAGATAGCTGATGACTCTTGTATCCTTCAAGGAAATGTTGAAGGGGACACCTCCTGAAAGCTGAAAAGACCCAGGCGTGTGGTGACTGAGACGTGTCGGGGAGGACTTTTGTTGTTATTTTTAAAGGCAGCTGGAGAGTTCGCAGCTGAAAGAAGTAGCCTTGAGAGGAAGATTCAGTCCTTGCGAGGAACCAGAATGGTAAATAGAACGATGCTTTATATTAACACTACTGTCCCAGGACACATGAGAAATGGCAAGAAAAATCCCAATCGCTCCCTTGGAAAGAGAGAACTTGATTTATCAGTGGGGAAACTGAAGCTATCTGAGATGAAGCTTTCTGTCCAGCATCATGGAGCAAATGTGAGTTCTGGCATCTTTCCACGGACTCGTCAGGCATGAACCTCAACAACTGGACAGGAACTGGCTCTCACCTGAGCCCTCTGCCTGGAGAAGTGATCTTTGTTTGTGGGCAGAGAAGATAAGAGTGTGGAAGAGACAACAATGGTGCCTGTTTTGACCCCGGTGGGAAACATCTGAAGGGTATTTCTCCCCCATGGTCACCGAAATCTATTCTGTCTTCTAGTTTGCAGAGGTTTTCATCCTGAATTTCCCAAGACAGATCATTTTTTCCTGGGCCACAGGAAATGTTGGGCCACATCTAGTCCTGTGTCCCCATGGTAGGTGGAAATGCTCTCCCCCCTCCTCCCCTCCCCGCCACAGAGATATGTCCACATCCTAATCCTTGGAACCTGTCAATATGACCATATTAGGGAAAAGGGTCTTTGCAGATGTAGTTAAGTTGAGGATTTTGAGGTGAGGAGATTGTCTGGTGGGCCCTCAGTACCATCACGAGTGCCCTTATAAGAACTTATAGAAGAGCAGGTTTTGACACGTAAGGGGAAAAGGTGATGTGACGGTGTAGGCAGAGATGGCGGTGATGTGGCCACAAGCCAGGGAAAGCCTGCAGCCACCAGCGACGGGCAGAGATTGTCCCCTGGAGCGCCCACCAGCACTGCTGACGTCTTGATTTCAGGCCTCCAGAACAGTGAGAAAGGACATTTCTGTGGTTGTAAGTGACCAAGTTTATGGTAGCTTGTTACAGTAGCCACAGAAAACTAGCACGGTCTCCATAGCGGCTAAATTGAGACTCTCATTCTCCAGTACCATGGAGGCTTGCTGTCCTGTTTCATCATCCTTTAGACAGATATTTGTCGAGTGTGAACACGCGCTGGCATTGAGTGAGGTGCTGAGGTGTAACAGTGAGCAAAGAGACGTGAACGGTACCATGTGCAAGATGGTGATGCCAGAGCCACTGGGGGCTATTGAGAAGGACCCAGGTTTGGGGAAAGAAGATAAATAGTGTTTTCATCTAAAATGACCCCACTTCTCAGTTTTTCTGGCACAATCCAAGTTATGCCTATTATCTCAAAGTCTTGTCCAGAATTTGTTATTCCCCCAAATGCCCTGGTTTGGACCAATCAATTATATGGTCACCCTAGGCTAACAAGTGTGTGATCTGAAAGGTCTTTGAGACATCCAAGAGAAGGTTTTGAGAATATAGAACAACGGGAGCAGGGGCTGAGGAGCAAAGCTTGATGAACTTTATTTTTTCATTTTTTTAAATTGAAGTACAGTTGACTTACAAGGTTGCGTTAGTTTTGAGTGTACAGCAAATTGATTCGGTTATACATACATATATATGTATGTATGCATACGTTCTTTTTCAGATTCTTTTGCACTATAGGTTATTACAAGATATTGAATATAGTTTCCTGTGCTATATAGTAGGTCCTTGTTGATTACCTATTTTATATATAGTAGTGTGTATCAGTTAATCCCAAACTCCTAATTTATCCCTCCCCCCCACCTTTCACCTTTGGTAACCATAAGTTTGTTTTCCATGTCTGTAAATCTATTTCTGTTTTATAAATAAGTTCATTTATATCATTTTTTTAGATTCCACATGTAAGTGACATCATACGATATTTGTCTTTCTCTGTCTGACTTACTTCACTTAGTATGATAATGTCTAGGTCCATCCATATTGCTGCAAATGGCATTATTTCATTCCTTTTTATGGCTGAGTAATATTCCATTGTACATATGTACCACATCTTTATCCATTCGTCTGTTGATGGACACTTAGGTGGCTTCCATGTCTTGGCTATTGTGAATAGTGCTGCTGTGAACATTGGGGTGCATGTATCTTGATGAACTTTAATATCCAAGGACTGGCACTTGAAATCAAGCAGCATGGTCCAGAGAGGGGAGGACAACCAGGAGACTGTGTGTCCCAGAATAGACAAAAATGTCCCTCTTGTTTCGTTTTCCTGGCGAGACATCCTGTAGAGCAGAGGTCAGCAATATTTGGCTTTCTGGGCCATATGGTTTCTGTCACTACTCTTCAGCTATGCTGTTGGAGCATGACAGCAGCCTTAGATGATACATAAATGAACGCACGTGGCTGTGTTCCAATAAAACTCATTTACAAAAACAGGCAGGGAGCCGAATGTTGCCCAGGGGAGTGGTCTGCTGACCCTTACTTTAGAATAACACTCTGGGCCTCTCTCCTTCTTAATCCTCCCCTGAGGAGGTGTTGGGACTGACGGATGTGTTTCACTGGAGAACTCAGACCACCCCCTCTTCGGGGGGCTCTGCGAGACCGCGGGGAACTCTGGGATGCTGGGAGTCATACAGGGCAGGACATCACAGGGATGCCTGGAGCTGTTCCGGGCGGCCGCTGACAGAGCTGTGGTTCAGCCTCATTCTGGGGTGAAGGATTAGCGGCACCGCTTGGCTAAGAGTACTAACCGTGGTCTCCAAAGCTAGTTTCCCCAGAGAGGAGAGTGATACCGTGACTCCCTCCGCAAGGTGCTTATCTCCTATCACAATTGCCCCAAATCTGGGAGCAGCCGCTACAGGAAAGGAAGGGTGTATTCCTCAGTTCAACTGTCTTTGGGGTTGGGTCGCTTTGCGTTGAAGGTTTACAGCTCTTTGAGGCAACCTCAGACGGAGTGTAGCCACTGTGGAGGCTGGTTCTACCTGTTTTCTCTTCTGGTTAATTAAAAACATATGAAGGCCTTGCTGGTAAGTAATGCATGTCATGCCTGTCGACGTCCGTGGTGGCTGCAAAGTGGAGTTGGTGTAACGTGAATGGGGACACAGCCTTTATGCCTTTGGAGATCGTGTGGGGGCCCTGTGTTCCCTCTCCTTTCTGCCTCACTTTCAATCCTGTCCTCACTCAATACCACCATTAGATTTGGACCAGTTGAACAAGGACTATACATTCTTTATTATTATTATTAGAAAATACAGACACACCAAGGAGGGGGAAAGAAAAACCACCTTCCATCCCCACCCAGAGATAGTGATTATTAATAGTTTGGTATGCATTTTTCCAGATGCAAAAATGAGATCATAGTGTCCATATTGTTTTGTGACCTACTTTTGGCACTTAAAATATAATAAATAACCTTCCGTGCTCCAGAGCAGGAATGTACACCATGGTTTTCGGTAGTGACGTGATTCATTTATCTAATCCTCTCTTATTGGCAATTTGGGTTGTTTCCAAGTTTTCTCAGTAAAATCAATGTTACAGTGAACATTCATAAGTAGTTGTGAGAGCACACCCTTAATTATTTACATAAGCTGAGTTCCAAGAAGACACTCACGGCTGTAAAGACGTTTTTTGGAAAATCATACATTCCACATCCTTCTAAGGGGACCTAGGCTTGAAGTAAGTTTACCCAGAGAGGAAGAGTGGGTTTGTGTCTGCTTTTAGAAGCTCAGCTCCAGCGGTACCTGGCTTCCGTGGCGTAGGGGGTTAGAGCCTGAGGAATCCCCCAACCGCAGAAAATCACGTTAGCTTAGAGGCTCTGCCTACCCCACCTCCCCTTGCAGGTTGGACCCTGTCAATATTCAGTGGAATGGAGACATCAATAAAATGGAAAGATGGGTGACTCTCAAGTTTTCTCCTTTTTTCCTCCATATTTTAAACACTGTGTCATTAGGGCTTAGCAAGTTTCCCATAGGAACAGGGAAAGACTTCTTGGGAGGCCTCTTCAGGTCCTCAGAACTAATAGGAGTGGGAGACAGAAGGGAGGGACAGAAACCTGGCTCTAGGATTTAAGGAGGATGGACATGGACCGCAAGGTTTCCTATTGAACTACCCGGCCAACTCAGAAGGTCAGGAAAGAGCTAGACTAGGGTCAGAAGACCTGCCGGGATTGAGGGGCATGCTTTTGCCTCAGTCTCGCTGATTAATTTCTCAGACCATATGAGAGGCAATGAATGGGTGGGCTTCAGTACCCATCGCAGAGCGGAGGGCTCCCTGAAAGGGGGTCAGCTTTCAAATCGCCCCTTAAACCTCGCATCACCTAAGATGCTCCTGCAGTGCCTCTTAGCCCCACTGTGCCTCTGAATCACAGTGAGCAGATTTAAGACACACATGCTTAGACCCCAGAGGCTCTGACTTAACAGGTCCAGGGTAGAGCCCCAACCTTGGTAAGATTTCCAAAAGGGTTAAAAACCACTGAGCAATCTCTTTATACCACATCACAGGCTACTTATGATTAGACAGGGCAGAATGTAGGGGAAGACTATAGGCTTTGGAACTGGCTGGTCAATTTAAGGGTCTGGAGAATGGTAGTAATAACACGTGCCTCTGTAAGGTGGCCAGCACAGCATAGGTACTCAATGGATGGCAGCTCAACATGTCGAGGAGAAATTATTTGCATGGTTGCAAGAGGAAAACATAAAAGACAATGGGAGAGCAGGCGGTGAGAGAATGAGGGAGACAGCCTCTATTGCTCATCAAGACTGACCTGAGTTTTGGCATCAAAAGAGAACTTGAACTATTTGGTTTGCTAGAACAAGAGGTAAGAGGCCAGTCTTAAATTTTAGCACTGGGGTCCAGAATTCCTCTCTGTGCCAGTATGCTGTGCAAATCATGTCAGGATGGAGTGGCCGTTTATTTAGCTTTATCCTCCCATCCTGGCCTGCTTTAGATTGGTGGGGGGCGGGGGCAGCTAGGATCTGCTTTGTGTTAAAGATGATCTCCCTGGAGAGAGTGTAATCTGCTATTATTATGTCTTATAGTGGAGGCCAAGTGCTTTCCCACAGTCTAAATCCGAATCCGACTTTCCCCACTGTTCCATTTTGTAACAGCAATTGGCCAAAGGAAGAATGAAGCTTTCCAAACGATCTAAATTGAAATAGGTGTTTCCTCCTGCATGTTCAGGAAGATCTCTTTGTCTAACTCACGAGGCTTCCAATTCCAAGTATGGCTCGGAATCAGGTCTTCACACGATGGCTTTCAAGTTCTCCTGAAAAGTTGGGTGTTGTACAAACGGGTCCATGGTCATTCAAGCATTCTTTCTTTTTTTTTTTTTTTTTTTTTTTTGTGGTATGCGGGCCTCCCTCTGTTGTGGCCTCTCCCGTTGCGGAGCACAGGCTCCGGACGCGCAGGGTCAGCGGCCGTGGCTCACGGGCCCAGCCGCTCCGCGGCATGTGGGATCCTCCCAGACCGGGGCGCGAACCCGGTTCCCCTGCATCGGCAGGCGGACGCGCAACCACTGCGCCACCAGGGAAGCCCCATTCTTTCTTCTTAAGATCACTTTATATTTCAAGATTCTGGTCTCTTGGTTTTTTAAATTGATCTTCACTTGGTACTTCACATTTGGAACATCGGCTGGAAGTTTCTTTGTCCCCTTCCTCAAAAATTAATGATGTGTGGGGAAACTTTAGGTGCACCAAGGGAGCTGCAGTTAAAAGAGTCGGGTGTACGGCCTTCTGCAAAACAATCACCCTTTGAATGCGTGGCTGCTCATCCCACCTCAATCTATCTGCTTTGCAAGTTTGGGTTTCATGTATTAGAGTTTCTTAAAATAGGACTCACAGTTGAACCTCATTCAGGCTCTGAGATAAAGCCTGGAGCTGGGTCTGCAGGGAGCAGTGTGGCCGAGCTGGTGTGTGGTGATGGCGGCCACAGCCTCAAGCGGGGCTCTAAATCACAGCTAAAACCCCAGAGCTAAAAGCATCATTCCTCTCTGGCACTTTCAATTTAAAAGCCATGCTATATTTTTGTTTCCAATTATAGAAGGAGAAAAATAAAAGCATCTGGAACTTATTACTGTCCCTTTATTCCCTGCCATAACTTTGAGAAAGCAAGACAAGCTCTCTCGAAAATGCACAGGAAAGGAGAGGAAGCAATGCCTCCAGAGCTAAGCCCTCGCACCCCAGCCCCCGATCCCATGCGCATCTCTGTGGCTACATTGAGAACACGTGGAGTGTGGGGTTTATGATGGAAACTTTGACAGCTCATCAGCAACTTCAGGGAGGGAGCTCAAGGGAGCCTGGGAGTCACCCAGGTTTGCAAGCTGCTTAGCTTCCTCTCTCTGGCCATTCCTGCTGTGCAAGACTTGACCCCCGGCCCAAGAATCCAGGCCCATAAGATCAGACCTTCTCCCAAAACATCTGCATGAATTGCAAGGATCCTGTTTCCAGAAAATCAAGATTCCAGTAGATGTTATGAAGAAACCAACTTGGAGAGCGTGCAAGCCCCTATGGCCTTTAAGGCCACATAGAAGGAGATTGACACATGACTCCCTGTGGCGTTCCGGACTCACATTAAACTACTGGGCATGCCACCCAAGGCCCCCCTCGTCTGCTCCCTGCCACTGCCCTGGCTTAGTTATCACTCACTCTCCTTGAGCACACTGTCTTCTGCCAGAGAATCATTTATTTCTCTGAACACACCGTAAGCATTGATGTCTTTGCTCAAACAGCTCCCCCATCTTTGGAGTCCTTCCTCAATCTATTTCCATGCATAGTAAACGTCAATCCATTCTTTTTTTTTTTTTTTTTAATTTTTATTGGAGTCTAGTTGATTTACAATGTTATGTTAGTTTCAGGTGTACGGCAAAGTGGATCAGTTATACATATACATATATCCACTCCTTTTTAGCTTCTTTTCCCATATAGGCCATTACAGAGTACTGAGTAGAGTTCCCTGTGCTATACAGTAGGTCCTTATGAGTTATCTATTTTATATATAGTAGTATGTATATGTCAAT